>NC_134463.1:94431906-94734531 GCF_047948215.1 Lycorma delicatula | reverse complement strand
ATTTGCATTATTTCTTGGGGAAAATGGAAATGATGATCAAGGTTTTACTTTTCTCCTTTTTTCATGACTTGTTGGAACTTGCACAAAGTTCTGTCATCTTTTGGACATGACTGATGCAATGGATTATTGTTAGATAAAATTGTGTGAAAATACTCTGCCCAAACTACCTGTTTTAAATCATTAACAATTTTATTGGTGTTTCTTCTAATTGCCAGTTCATAATAGGTCTGTAGTTGCAGGATGGCAGGATCAATTAGATTATGTCTAGCTCCAAATGGAATCCCAGTTAGTATATTGGTTTTCTTTTTGAGGTTTCTAAATCTGGAGCCCATACGTTTCTGAATGCGTCCTATGCATTCAATTTTATTTAATACTTCATCATTTCCATAAGGTTGGCATGAAGGTATTTCAGTAAAGCTACTGCAAAGTCACTATTGTTATCATTTTGTAAAACCGTTTCTTTGATGGCATTTCTTATAGAATCTTTGCATACAAGTTCTGAAATATTGTAAATAGTTGGAATGTATGTGGAACAAATTTGCAGGAGGACTGAGATTCATAATATCACATACTTTCTAAGCTGCCACTCTGCCTTTCCCTATAATGTGTAGACCATAAACTAACCTAAGATTTAAGTCATTGAATTTTTTTATTTCATCATTGACTGTGGTTTCTGTAACTTCTCTGTTTTCAGAAACCACTTTTTCTTTGCATTTATTATTAAGACAACATAAAGTTATTTCACATGCCAGTCCAGATAATGATCTCCTTTGTAACAGCAAACCACAATGGTAAAATTTACCATTGTGTAATCGCAATATTATCCAGTAATTGTTCTAATTTATTCAAATTTAACAATATCGTATTGCCAATCACATACACTGTCTGATTTATACAATTCTAAATGTGGATTTACTTTGGTAATTGAAGATGATGGTGTCACAACTTTTTCCTTGAAGGTTAGAATCGGCATCAGAAATAGGCTGTAGTTTTGAAGGGCTGATCGTAAATTTGTTTCAATGGAACTTTCTTTTTTTAAAAACTCTGTGTTTTCTAGGCATTTTAACTATAGACACATTGAAGACGTTCAAAACACATGTAAAAACCAAACAACTCCAGAACTCACTCTATGAAAAGCTAACCAATACACATTCCTAGTTTAAATCTGTGTATTTTTGTTATGTTTGTAGAGGTTACCTTGAAATTGTCATTTTAAAGAATGAAATTCTAGCAGAATTTTAGAACACCATGGTCAGTAAAGTGGAACATACTGATTTGGTGGGTCAATGTTAAAAGCATTTTTTACAAAATTAAGTTTAGAGGTCATCATAATAATTATTGTTTAGACAATATAGCTTGTTTGGGAGATAAATGTTCAATGATTATTATCCAAATAAATTGATCTTACAACACTTTCCAGGTCTTTCAAAACAGGCTGTACAATCTAAAATTGTCAGGATTACTTTTCTTCTTCTACCTTCTCCATACAAAGTTTCTAGTGCAATTATTTAATATCTTATCGCTTCCATTAATTGTTTAGTGCAAGATTCTCTCATATATCATCACTGGTGTGGATTACTCATCAAAATATGCTTAGTAATTTCTGTGCTGAATTTGTATTCAGCTGGCTTAACCTTCCTCATTTATTAAATTTTTAAATAAATATTGGAGAAAAATGTAAAAAAAATTATACATTAGGCAAGTTTATATTACGCTAATATTAAAACATATTATATCGGATTTAGTATGCATGGAACAAGATGAAAAAACAAGTTTCCTTTTCTCCCTCATTAAATAATTAGTTATTAAGGAGATTATAGTTAATGAAAAGCTATTTCGTCTATGTAGATATTACTCTGCTGAATGGAGTTTGAACACGTGAATAAGTAGCAGTAAGTTTTAGATATGCAGCAAGGTTACATCAACACCCAAATCTTTATAAATTTTCCTGGATGAATACAAATTTCACGATTGCATTCAAACTACTTTTAAGAAAATTCATAATATTATACCTCGTATAACTAAAGTCTTAACAGTGAATAAAAATTTATTAATAGAAGACAGAAGATATGCTCAATGCTACTATGTTTGAAAGAAATTATCTCTGTTTGAGCTTTAGATTTTAATATTGAATTAAATTGTTTCTTGACATAAGGCTTAACTAGTACCAAACCTAGTAATTTTCTTATTCTACTAATAAAAGCATTGCATTAATTAGCTTCCCTGGAGGTTCTTTAGAGGCTAGATTTATTGCAATTTTGACAAGGGTTGGTCCTTGAGATCTGTGTTTTTTTACTACATATGCTAAAGATAGAATAGAAGAAACTGTTTTCAGTTGCAAATAATTCCTCTCAATATATTCAAAATTATAGGAACAGTTGGAAACAGAGAATAATAGAAAAAGGGGGATTGTAATGATTACATCCAAATTCAATGAAGGGATGAGTATAAAGAAGGAGCAAAGATGGCTGTGAATCTGGACAAATATATTGGCCTATACAGTGTCTGACCTGATTACTAAGCTGCCTCTACTCACAAATTACTCTGTAAGATGAACACCCAATATCCAGAATAAGCACAGTATGTAAGCTCAAAGCACTGATGAATTAGTAGCAATATCTGGAAAGTTTTCCAAAAATAAAATAGCATTTGAATGTTGGAACTCTCAACTTTGAAATCAACTGATCTGCATTTATGCGTTTACTCTACCAACTTACATTTGTAGTTTCTAGTATAAATACGATCTACTTGCATTTACACTAGACCAACTCAGTGGGTTACAAGGGAATATCTGATTAAGGATATATTTACATCGCTAATAAGAATTTCTTTGTAGTATAAGTTTCTTTACCCAAATAAGTACTTCTGAAATTTTTGAAGCACAAGCTAGAAATTTTGCAAAGCTTGCTGCAATTCTTTTATTGAAAACTGGGGCAGAAGTTATTATTGACTGATTAAGTGATAAAGTTGTAATGTAGCTTTCAATATCTTAATGAAAATTAGTATTATTTATTGAGCAATGAAACTGGGCATCTCTAACCTTGTTCATAGCAACAAGATGTACTTGGGTGATTAGCATTGGCTCAATGTATGTAAGCTCCTGAAATTCATCTGGAGTAAATCCTGGTTCCATAAAATTACCAGCCGAAAATTTATTTAAATTTCATAAATTGCAAGAGTAAGAACAAGTACCAGAAGAATTACACTTTAAATTGGGAAGGTAACATTTACAAGTCCTACAGGTGTGAAACTCGAGGTCAAAAAGCATAGTCAAAATTTTCCCCAAGTGTCTGTCATTTGAGAAAAATTTGATTTCTTATTAATGCATAATTGTTTAAATGACACTTATCTGAAGTCTATTTGTTTAGAGAGTTTTGGTGACAAAACTAATTTACAGCTATTCTCATAAAAGTCATTACAAATCCAATCTTGATTCCCCAAGACATGGCTGAAAGAGTCCAGAAAACTCAAAAGTGACATTATAGTGGCTATTTCCTCAATGCTCAATTAACTGACCATCTCTTGGGAAATTTTTCAGGATTAGAACACAAAATTCTAATATATCCTGTTTTATTAGATTTAACAGAAGTTAACAGAAGTTTGTTATAAAGTTCATTGTAATATCTCTGTATATTTAAAAAATATGCAGTTTTTAAAATAGAAAGTTTTTAACCATCCTTATGAGTGGTTTATATAAAATTATATGTAGCAATGTTGTGAATATAAATGGTGGAATAAATAGAAAAGTTAAAATTATGTTTAATGAACATTTCAGAAGCTCTACAAATAAAGAATAAATAAAAGAAGCTCCAAAGCCAAAGCTGGAGAATATATCATCAATAATAAACACACTATAACTAATTAAATATTTAATACTCTTAGTTCAGAAGTAATAACGGTTTTTTTCTATTTCCAATTAATACACAGAGAAAAGTATTGTATTTATAAAGAATAATAATATAAACTTACAAACCATCAAATATGTATTTGAAGGTGACATTTTATTTAATATAGATGACAAGACTATTTAGCATTTAAACTCACAAAAATTAGTTTGCATAATCGATAACTCTGTGATTATGATAGATGATTTTTAATATGTTGTCACTGTCAAGTAAGCTGACAACATTTTTAATGTAAAAAAAATTAATTTTAATGTAAAAAAAAAAGATTTATTTGAAAATAGATTTATTTATTTTTTATTTATTTACTAACACACACTTTATATCCAGTGGGTACTGGACTGGATTATTTTAATGAAGCAATGAATAAGAATTGTATTTTTTATTTTCATGTATATGATTGAAAATACAAGTGTGGAAGAAATTAATAGATAATTTAAAATTATAAAATCAGTACATTTAAGTATTTATCAGTATTAAGTTTTCAGTTGTTTTGGGTCACCCGGGTCTGATCCTAGCCCAAGAAATTGAAAGTGGAAAGTAAGGTAATAATGTTTGATGGGAAAATGTCTACTCATGGAGGGGCTGCAGTATAAGAAAAACAGTGTCACCTAGTGGGTAGATACCCACAACCTGTACAAGCCTTAGGATAACCTTAGCAGGATAGATGGATAGATATCCATCTATCCTACTGACAACTATACTGGAGATAAATTCATTTTTATAAAAGAGGAGTGCAACAGATCACTGATCAATGATTCTGTATTGAACAACCCAAATAAACATTGAAATAAATTGCTTTTTGACCATAGATTAAAAAATCATCCAAGAAAAAGCTCAGGTATTGAACCTGGCATGTGGTAAAATCCTAAAATGCTAGCTACAAACTGTTAAATAGATCCTTATAAAAATTAAAGTTGAAAAATGAACAATTAAAATTCAGTTAAAAATAAATTTTAAGCTTCCTTCAATTAGCTCTTGGCTTGAATCCTTCTTCATCTTAGAGTAAAACTTTGAAGTAATTTTTTTTTGTTGAACATTAAACTCCCTTTTTCTGTAAAAACTTGGGTCTGCTTATATCAGTCACAGTTTATCATATATTCATATGAATTTCAGCAGCGTGGAGTCAATACTCTCTAACATTTTTATCAGATGAATGTTGATTTGTTAGGGTGACAATCATAACTGCTCTGATGGAGATACTAAACTGTTAATTGCATGTTTTTTTTTTTATGTGGTGAAGCTCTGGTATAAATTTATAATGTAAGGACTTCTGCAGTTGATCAGAGATATCTATTTTTCAATTATATCAACTATATAAATGGGAAAATTGTATAATCAACCAGATAATACAAGCTAGCCTCATCTGGATTCTTTTTTTGGCAGTTAGGAGGCCCAACTTTACTCAGAGGCACTTCAGCCATTATAGTTTAGCCACTGAACAAGAAGCAGTAAGTTGTCCACAGGCAGCACTTCAGCATGGAGGTCCTTGTGAGGTTAAGCCTTTTTTTTTGTTAAAGAGGTGGGGAATCCCATTTACGGACGCCTAAGCAGTGTTGGGCTTGCTAACAGGTGCCGCAAGATGTTATTAATATGCGTATGTAAACCTGCGCACTACCGACTAAACCACCAACCCTGGCTACCACCCTTCCTGGAACCGCTAATGAAGCATTCCTTCTGGAAGGGGGGTTACAATCTCACTCACATACTCATACGTCATAGTGCAATCGCATCATAATAGAAATATCAACAGAAACACATCAGTTACAGCAAAACAACAGCAAACAAGAAACATCACCATACATCAAGATACAGAAACAGATTATGAAACTACATACTAGAAACTACACACAAAGAAAAAAGTCACACAATATCTGTATACGCAGACACAGGAGCGGAGTGCCCGCGGCCTCTTCACTTCAAGGCGACCCCCACATGTACGGGGGGCCCCCACATGTACGGGGGGCCCCCTAGTCGCTCACTTACGAACCTGTCCGCCCCTGCACTCTCCGACGTCGCCTATTGTTTCGTGACTCCTCCCATGCTTGGAGATCTCTCATCATGATTTTCACATATGTAGTGATCGCCTTCCAGTTTTCTTTCTTTTCTATCATTATGTCCATCAGCTCCTCAGGCTGGAACATCACTTCCCTGCCTAGTAGTTGTGAGGTTAAACCTACACTCACAGCAATAAAATGTGGAAGACAGTATTATGGATAAGGAAAATAAATGGATAACAATAAAGAAAAACTATTTATGGATGAATAAGAAAAATTTCATTACTTACTTTAACAATATCTGAATGTAAAAGTGTTCAGTGTATCAGCATTATATATATTCTTATTTAAAAAAATAAACTCATCTAGAGGTTTCTTTGAGTATGTTGTCTAGATTGATGCCTAATAATATATTTCTCATTGTTTAGCAAGTTAATATATCAAAGCTAATCATCATCATCTTGAGTATTATTTTTTCAGAAAAAAATTACTATTATGAAAATGTAAGTTAAACCTAACAATTTTACATGGTTCAATCCATTTATGTAAAAAATCAGAGAAATAGCATTTATTGTCATTTTTTTAAAGCTAAATAATTCACTTGTCCACTATATATTTTGTAAAAAATCTTTTTTTACACATTATGTTTCTGGAGAAATGTGTGGTACATTGTAGTTTTTTACTTTGTAAACACTTAAAATTTATACTTATCCCATTGTTTTCTCCTTCAACATCATTTATTTGCTTTACATTCATTTTTATTGTTTTATGTTATAAAGATGTAGATGCATGCAACAGTTTTCTATGACAATAAGCTTTATATATGCATCATCAAAGATTTGTTGCATTTCTGAGCTGTTAATGTAAGTGAAATAGTACTTATTCTTACTTTTGATAAATTTTTAAGCATGAGTATTATGTTTTTATTTTATCGTCTTTATAAATATCCTATATCAAAGTTAAATAACTTTTACTTTGATAACTCCCTTTTTTTATTTAAATTAGATAGTGATTTTAAATAGTTTACACTTTTTGAATTTTAAAAAATCAGGCATTAATGGCTTTAGGAATAGTAAACTGATCTTGTATAATGAATAAACTTGTAAAATTGTTTACTTTTTATTCATTAAAAAACTGAACTATATTATTTTACATTACCAAATTGTTATTATTTTTCTTCATTGTCTAAATTTTTTGTAGTTTTAAAATTTCAGTATCCTTAATAGTATTACTAGCCATGAGTTGTTTTTATTCTGAACTTAAGTGATAGTTTTTGTTAGTGTAGTTTTTTTTTAAATCTTTAAAGACAACGGAGCAACAGACCTGCATAATTTTAATATGATTTACATATGGTATTATGTACTGAACTGATTGAAATATTTATTTGTAAACCAAACATACATGTTATAAACATACCTCCAATTTTTCTAACATCTCCAAATAATTGGTATAAAATAAATTTAAAATTGAGATAATTTACAGAAATTGAGAAAATTAATACTGTTCCATCATTTACATCTGTATTTATGCATAAGTATGATGGTGTTTTATAAACCGGTCCAAATAAAGTTTGCTTCCTTATGAACTATTTGTACAAGATTTTGTAATCTAAGTAATTTATTCAGAACAAATTAGACAACTTAAACAAATTTTTTTAGATGTAATAAGTAAAACTGAGATTACTTGAAATAATTTTAAAATTATTTTTCTTACAGAAATACTAGAGATTATAAATCATGTTTCCCATTTTTACATGATTTCTACTACATTGCATTTAGATTTTCTCCGTTCAAATATGCAAAGGTAGATATACTGTATAATGCAGTAACTGTATAAATGTTACTATTTATGATAACAACCTGGGTGAGCATCAAACAGATTTAAGACGAAAAAGTGTTGAAAGTACAAAGAAGTTAATTAAAATTCAAATAGTTTCACTGGTTCAAACCCACCGGGTTGGTCTAGTGGTTAACGCGTCTTCCCAAATCAGCTGATTTGGAAGTCGAGAGTTACAGCGTTCAAGTCCTAGTAAAGCCAGATATTTTTACATGGATTTGAATACTAGATTGTGGATACCGGTGTTCTTTGGTGGTTGGGTTTCAATTAACCACACATCTCAGGTACGGTCGAACTGAGAATGTACAAGACTACACTTCATTTACACTCATACATATCATCCTCATTCATCCTCTGAAGAATTATCTAAATGGTAGTTACCGGAGGCTAAACAGGAAAAAGAAAAAAAAAAGAAGATATACTGCATTATACATCGTAAATATAACAAACACATTATATTTCAGTATTACGGACTATATATATATTAGTACAATGTAATATATTGAGTCAAAACTTCAGTCAGCTGACAGAGTACATTTGTTTTTAACTGTATGTCCCACATTACCAGGAGTTAAAAGCAGTTCATATTACCAGAAATTCTGATCAAAAGCTGGTATTATATCCAAGCAATGTGCTCAAAGCTTGGGCCTGGTCTTGCGAATATTCCTTTTGAAGAAGGTAAGGTGTTGTTGCACATCATTGTTCTAATGCGCAACAACAATTTAGCTTGTTTTATTATTTGATTTGAAACAACTATCTTAGTGCATACAGGAGTTATAAAGGGTGACCTACTATTTAATAATGATTAATCATACTTGTCATTTATTATAGTTATATATTAATACAAAACAATGTTTGTCCCATTTCAGTCTAATAAGTTTTTATTATTTTAATATTTAATTTTGTAATAAAGTAGTTTGATAATAATAGTGCAATTAATAACTATCCGTCTGCATAACTCTGCATTTCAGAACAATCAAGGCTTGTTTTGTAGATACAAAACTGACAGAGACCATATATTAATAATAGTCTTTGTAGTTACAAACACATTCATGGAAAATTTTAAATCTCTATAAAACTACTTTCAAGTTTATTCAAATACACATCATTTATTCCAAGTCACTCTTATTTAATAACAAGCATCAGAGGAGAGTTTATCATCCAAGATTTCTTTTTCATTATCACTGTCTATATTACTCATTTCACTTCATAATTGAAGTTGACAACAATCTGTTGTGTATTATCCTCAAAGCTAGCAACAGTGTGTACCATATTTTATTATGATTCCTTGATTAATTAAATATACTTTAATATTCTTCATTTTGTTAATATTCTTCAGGAATTTATCTTTGCTTGTTGTAAAATCATGTATAATGAGATAATTTTTAATTTTTGCCCAAGCCTAATTGACCAGATTTAAATCCAATTGGTAAGGAGGTACATTCAATGTAAAATGTTCTGCATTTGCAGCTATTTCACTTATATGTCTTTTCTGATGGTTTAAATGATTCTGCTTTCTTAAAATTTCCACATTTGTGTCTGAATTTGACCAGTCTAATTTTCTTTTATGGCAAATAAGGTTGAAGTCATCAAATGTAAGGGAATTTATTGAGCGTTTTGAAATAATATGAAGCATTGTTCTATACTATGAAAAATTGGGCGAAAGCATGATTAATTCTGTCTTAGACCATTTCTTGAAGCAAACAATCATTTCATTGTGATAATCATCATAAACTTAGTTTTCTTATTTGTTTTGATAATGAAACCTGATTCTTTTTATCTGGTTGAATTGTTCAGGATTCTTTGAGAATTAATTTTTTCCCCAATTTTGACTTCTACAACCAGGTACATTTTGTAGTCCTATTATTTTTCAAAAAGGTTATTGAACCAACTTAATACAATCAATTTGTCAAATATCCTTTGGAATATGTTTTCTTTTAAAAAGAAACTTGATTTCCTTTCTGAAATTAATGTCTCTTAGAAAGTGTCAGTTCCAAATTAAAAGTGATTTCATTGAAAGACTATTGATCACATTTATTGTTATTGATATACAAAATCAAGATTGTAAAGGTTTTGGTGAATAGAAACTCTGCTCATCGTCAGCACTGTTTCATCAGCTCAGAATCAACCGATACAGACAGAGATCAATTTCTATTGTTAAGTCAATTTTCAGCATATCTTATATGGATTTCATGAAATTATCACAGTTCTTTTTATTTTTATACTAACTCCTTTTTGCCAGCTATTGACTTTTTGCCAGCTATTGTAATTTTTTCTTGATCAGATTTTTCCTAATCCATTCCACTTTTTCCCTATTAGTACCCCAGTAGACCAACACAATAGTATGCTCAAAATCTCTTAATTTGACAAAAAGTTTCCAAAGAATATATTAATTTTCATTTCCCGTTACCGAGAACAGCTTCATGGGTGTTAATAGGGTTAGATTTCTGAGAAATTGTAAGTTTTTGATGTCAAAATGTCTGAGTTCATAATGAGGTAAAGTGAGTGTGATATACTTATAAAAAAACTTTCTGTTGATATTGTGATTCATTTTCTGCAAAATGGGATTGGTTGTAAGGGTGAATATCTTAGAAAATCTGATAGATGTAGTATTTGTATTACTAATCAGTTAATGTTTACTGCTAGCCAGTTAGCACTGAATAGTTTTGTAAAAATTTCTCGTAAAAATGGTTATGGGAATTTTTGCTTTGATGTTGCCTTATAATATGAGTATTTTTCATGCTTTATGTATTAAATTAGCACATTTAGTTCTTACAGTTAGTATGCTGTTGTAGCGTCTTTGCATCTTCATAAGCGAATAATAAACATAAAATTGTTATTATTCATGAAATTGAATGTGAAAAACTCAACAAAAATTTATTATTTGGGAATACAATAGCCTAAATAAGATCTGTGACATTCTGTAGTGTGTAACTAAATAGTTGAGTTACAATAATTTGTAATAATAATAAATGTGGTTTATGGTATTTATGTGACGCAAATTTTATTACTGAAATCAAAGATAACTTCATTATTGGCTTTGTTGAATGATGCATCACCTACTACCTCACATCAAAGTACAGTGTATACAGTGAAAATAAAATCTTAGATAGGATAAGGTCGAGATAACATTACTATCAAACCTGAAAACATTTACACTCGTCTAATAGGACAACAATAACAATCGTTATATTTTAATTTAAGTACATTTAATTTATTACAGTTTTCATGTTTTATTATTCAATAAATAACATTTGCAAAAACAAGAATTTTAATTTAGGTGTATTTTTTAAGTAAAAAAAATCTTAATTTGTGCATGAATGTATATTGTATCCAAAATTACACTAATTTAGATGTACAATTATTATTGTACAATTCTTTTTCATACAACATTTAGAATTTGTTATTATTTGGAGTTTTCAAATTCTTTTTTTCTGTATGATTGTTTTCATAGTTGACAGTACTATTATTATTAACAATTACTTGAAATTTTCATTATGTGCCCAGTTTCTGTGCTAGTTCACAATCTCTTTCTTAATCAGAACAGTCACTTTCACTATCACTGTTTAGATGAATGCTAAATTTATCCTTCATTTCGTCGATTAATGATTCATCTTGTTATGCTCAGTTTCAGCTTTTTTTTACATGTTTGCAATATAGTTTCAAATCAACTTTATTCATTTCATTCAACTTTTCCTCAGATAATTTTTTAAGAATCTGGCATTAAAAATGTTGTGTTATTACTACCAACATATCTTTTCATAGCAGACTATACCATCTCGATCGGATTTAAATCTTGGTGGTTAAGATGCAAGTCGTAGAACATGATGGCTGTGTTTTTTTATTAGTTCCTCAAAATGATTCCTTATTTTTGAATTTCTATATGATTTAATTGTCATACAAATGTGTTTTTAACATTATTTTATTACACGGAATATGGTTCTTTTCCAACCATTTAATCATGCCACTTTTTCTATCATTTGAATTCGAAGATTTCTCTACAAGTGAATGTGGAATTAAATTTTCAGATGCCCACTTCATGAAATTATTAACACTGTCGCGTGATTATCACTGCTTTTTGAACTCGTTTTCCAAGTTAACATCGAGTTCGGAATGAACCCAATTTCTACTCCAGCGTGGATTATGATTAACCGATCACCTTTTTAAATCAACACTTTTACTCCTGCACCACTGTCATCCCATCACGAATTTGTCGTCGATTGGGACGTTAAAATAAACTTCGTCCAAACAAACAATCAAAGAATTTTGTTTACTGAAATTGATAATTTTTCTTAAATATTCTGTCCTCTTACACCGGATTTCTTTCTTAATCAAACGTTTCCCATTATTATCAGTTTTATACAACTTAAACCTTAACTCTTTCAGGATATCTACTAATGTATTCTATAACCTTTAAATTGAATACTCTTTTGAAGTTCTTCCCGTAATTTATTTAATGTAGGCAGTACATTATGTTTTCCGTGATACTAGTTAAATGTTCTTCTTAGAATGCCTTGATCAACTGTTTTATCCACTAGGTAGTTTTGAACATTGTTTATAATTTTTTGGTGTTTTGAATGAGCACGACTGCGATTTAGATTTAAGATCCTGCTTTTCTTTGCGGAGTTTTTGAGCTTGTTATCTTGAAATTCCACAAGCTGCAGTTCTTTATTCGCGTTTTTGAATGTAAATTAGCCTTCTAATTTTGCTAACTTTTTTCCTCATAAAATCATATACATTATTAACTATTTCACAATTTTGACTACGGAGCCTTTTATTCTTAACTATGGGTTTAAATTCTGCCATTGTAAAAAAAAAAATTCATTAACAAAAAACAACGAATTCATTAATACACAAAAATATTAACTAACACGCCACACATTACAGAAGGAAACAACTATACCATTCGTACCAGGAAACCAAGAATTGAACTAAATCATTTTATTGAAAATTAAAAATAAATATTAATATTGAAAATTAGTATAAAATAACTACGCTATTAATAAATTATTATAATTTGTAGACTATAGGCCTATTATTTAATTATGATGTTTATTACTTTAAACATCGATATCATCAGTAATTCTGATATCCACTACAAGTAGATACAAATATAACTAGACTGAAATATTTTAATAACCTTTACTCATATAAAGTGGCCATTCATTTTATTACTCACTTTATGGAGAAGTGAGTAATAAAAGTAATCTATTAATACAAGTATAAAGTATTCTTTTTGTATTATAAAGTAAGAAATATTTATTACGCTAAATATTTTACGCCGCCTAGAATAAACGAATTGCAAAGGAATTAATTGCTGATTGGCTTTTCGTCTTTCAAGTTACTTATAAACAAATATATTCATTTTCCTAAAAAAAAAAATTAAACGGACGAAAAAAATATTTTGCGTTTAGTTCTTATTAATTTATTTTTAAATCCATAACAGAAGATGAAAAATGTTGAACAAATGAATAAGTTTTCCCGCCCAAGAGATTTTATTCAGAAATTAACTAAGGTAGTTTGTTATTTTATTATCAATGTAGTTTTTTGTTTTGTTTTTCTAATTAAAGAGGTTTTTGGTTGTTAAAGATTGTGCAACTTTGTTTTTGTACGTGTCAAGCTGTTAAAAAATAAGGGAATTCTTTTATATATATATTTATTTATAATAGGTTACCATTTTCAACTGATTAGTTTACTCATTTTTGCATCAGAAAAAAAAATTATAAAGGAATAAAAAAAAAGTTACTTAAAAGGAATTGTTAAATTAAAAAATAATAATAAATAAGGGTAGAGATGATAACTTTGTGGGTGGATGGAAATATAATAAATGACATGCGCCGGTGTTACCTTTCTTCAGCGTTTCTGCAACTCAGTCGACGCCCGACGTCCTTTCAAGAAGGGTGGCTGACGCTCTTTGTACTAAATAAACCCTCAGATATACGCGCGATAATTTATTTTATATATATGTATATTTTTATCATGTAATTTGTTATTGTTTTAATTCAAAAATTAAAAAAAAAATTATACGTATAACGGACATTTTTTTAACCGTGGACTTCAGAAAAAAATTTACTGTGCGTTTAATTTATTTTTATTTGTTGTGATTAATTAAATTCCATACAAGATGTTCACACTCTATTCAGTACAGTTCTTCGGTGTTTTACTCTCCATAGCTTTTGCGTGAGTTACGTTATTTATTTTTTAAAAGAAAATACTACGTCAATGTTTTATTATTTTTAAATATTTTAAATTCTAACTGTATTTGTTTTCATGTAAAATGTATTATAAATATGGTATGAAATATTTACAATTATCTAAAATTAAAGTATAAATATACGGTAAATAGGAGTTTATATTTTGTAAAAAATAAATAAATAATATCAAAGGTGTTATATATTATGGCCGACTACATTATAATTAATTTTAATTGGGAATTCTTTTCGAAATAACTATTGAATACTTTTGTAAATAATATTTAATTAACGTAAAGTAAAATCTCAACAAAAAAAATTGGTATATAAATTTACATAATTAGTATTCTAATGTTTTATTTATTTATTTTACGAATAACATTTACTAGCCATCTGACTAAAAGGTTAATTTTTTTAAAAATTATTTTTTACTATTTATATTTTTATTTAGCTTTGCTAAATAAAAAAAAAGGTAGTTTACTTTTTTTTATTTTATCGCGCTTGTAAACTTATGGTTGCAATTATATAAATGATAATTTACAAATTATTTATAATATTTAATTTCTTTCTTCTTGAATTGACCATCTTGAGCAATTATAAATATCTTAATAATTTTTTTCTCTTTTGACTTCCTTTATTCCCAATATTTCTTCATTCTTTCTCCATGTTTTCCCTTTCTCTCTTCACGCTATCTGTAATCGTATTTCTTTTTAGGTCTGGAAACCCTTGTTTTCTAAAATAATATTTTAAAATTTATTTCTATTTAAGATTATTTCTTCCGTGATATTTAATTCTTTCATTTTTAAAGCTTCATAAAAACAAGTGATTTTAGTTTTTTAATTATAGAAAAATTCAAAATTCTTTTACTAAGTCTTTTTTCTTCAATTCAGAAAAGTTGTCCAAAAAATCATTAGTATTGTTTTCCTTTTAACATGTGAAAGTCTGTCATTAAATTTATAAATTCAACTTCCACTTACTCCTTCAATTTTAACTAGCTCTAATATTTATTTAAATATTTTCCTTTCTTTCACTTTTTACTCTTCAATTTCGCCTATCTTATTTATACTTAACACTCCGAGGCATACAATGCCAAATTTTTGTTTTTCTAGAAATTGATTTTATTATATAAATTCTTTGTTAAGCGATACGCAAGATTAATTTTATTAGCTCCAACTTTATTTGATCTTTATCTAAAGCGTTAGATTTAATTATTTCACCTAGATATATAAATTTATTCCCTTTATCAGTGTTTCCAAATTCGTTTTTTAAAGTCTTTGGAGCATTTTTAATATTTGTCGTAGATTCAGTTTTTTGAAAAGAAATTTGTAAATGTGTTTTTTCAGTTAATATTTTTAATTTATTAAATAAAAAAAATTATAATTAGATTGATAAAATATCTTTAGTACCGTACCTTTTTTTCACTCTAATTGTATTCCTACGGTAAATATTATATTTTATATAGGTTTGTTCTCCGTTTCCGTAAATTATCATTTGTAAAACGATAACCGAATATTTTCTACAAGAGATAAATTTACGTATCGGATATTATTGTTAGCTTCTTATAACTTTTTATTTTAGTATTTTTTAAATACATTTAAAAGGTCGATATTATGTTGTAGATGTGTTTTAGTTGTGTAAAATATTTATTAATAATTTCTCACTAAATATTTTACGTATTGTAAAATTACGGTCAAATATTTTTTTTAGTCTAAAACACTCATCCAGTAATTTTCTATACTAGTTTACATTTGGTATTTAGAAATATGAATTTTCTGTTGAAATTCATTTAATGTAACTATTTAAACGGCATTGTTTCGCTGCATTTTTTAAAAATTAACATATTTTCATAAATTTAAGCCTTCTTAAAATTAAATGATTGTGATTAATAGATTTATTCTTATTTAACATTTTTTTTTTAATTACAATTTTAAATAAACGATCAAATTATTGAATTAAAAAAGCATGGAATAAACAGTATACAAATTTTTACGTTTAAATTTTAAACTAGTTTTAAAAGTAAAATTTTAAGTAGAATTTTAAAGAGGTTGGATAATTTATTATTATTAAGTTTTGAATTTCCTAACTATTACCTATTCGTTTTTATTCGGAGACTAAATTTCTTGACTTAAGTATAGGGTTGAGCTGTTCTTTAGTTTGGAACCTCAATTGTTTAGATAGTCGGTAACAATCAATTTAAATTGCAAAACTTAATAATGAATATTAATTATATTTGATTATCAATAATCAATTTAAATTTATCTAAAAATCTCTTATAACTTGTAAATTATTAACAAATTCATTGTTTTCCTACTAAAGACACTTGTTAAACCCTGCAGCTTAGAAATAAATTAAGTAAGCAAATTCTTAGTTCTTACAGTTAAAATAAAAATGATCTAACCTTAAAAGTAAGCTTTAATCTCACATAAAATGATTTCTTTTTAAGTTAAGGTGCCCATATGTCATAAAGATATTGCATTGGGGAGATATACTTAAAGTTACCGTTTGGCATTATCAATTTACGAGTAAAAGCACCCTTATTTATTTAAAATTGTTTTTTTAGGGTTTCGATTTTTATTTAACTATTTTTAAAAGTTGTTTTGTTTTTTATAAATGTTTTTTTTTATTTACTATATTTTTCCGTCATATTTTTTACTTCCTTGTACGAAGTAAAGGAAGTATTGTGATCGCGAAAAATGTCGGCTTTCAGATTTCAACGGAAATATCCATTTTGACCATCCCTGAATCCATTTTGTCTAGTTTCGGCGTGACATCTGTACTATGTACGTACGTGCGTACGTATGTATCTCGCATAACTCAAAAACAATTAGCCGTAGAATATCGAAATTTTGGATTTAGGACTGTTGTAACATCTAATTGTGCATCTCCCCTTTTAATTGCTATCGACTGGACCAAAAGTGTCTAAAAAAGCCCAAAATCCAAATACATTGAATTTTGGACATTTTTTTTAACTGGAATAAGTAATGAGCCCTCATTGTGAGCTTTTCAACGATGTTTCATAAGTAATACTTATTTTTATTGATTCAGAGTTATAGCCAAATGAAATTTTAATTAATGATATATTTAGATCTTACGAGGGGAAGGCACATCGGTTCGAATCCGACTTCATATACGTATATATATATTTTTTTTATTATTTAAATATATTGATTTATTAATAATTATTAACATCTGATTTAAAAAAAAGTTTTATAATAAATAATAATTCAATAATAACAATAAAACAAAAACATGAAAAATCAGAAGTTATTACTGAAATAAAAGTTTATGTACTTTTCATTTTAATTCAACATAGATTTAACACGTTCTCACTTACACCACATAAATACTTAATTGATGTGAAATAAAACAATGTATAAACTAATATAAAATGCTTATACGGACACCACAAAAAAAATGTGATGCATGTGCCCACCACAATACAATTGTGTATCTGTTCACTTTATTAAAGAATTGCAGGATCGTATCTCATTTTCAAATAGGTTTAGATGAACTGCAGCAAAAAGCGTGTATATGTAATTTAATAGGCGTACAAGGAAGTCATGTAGTGTCTACATCAGATTTTTTATTTAAACACTTCCAATACACTTTTTTAAATTTTCAAATAAATCTTTTGTTTTAAGACCTTTATTTAAGTTAATTTTTTATTATTATTCTTTAATTAGTGTGATTAATTCGTTTAGTTATTAGTGTGATTTACTAGTTTATTAGTGTGATTCTTTAATTAGTGAGAATGATTTGTTGTAAGAAAAATGATTTTATTATTAAGGAAACATTTTTTTTTTTGTAACCCAAATTGAAGTACCTTAATTTTGGAAAAAAATTTAAATATCAATTTTTTTTAGAATTTTGTTTGTTTTTTGATAAGAATCAAACACGTCAAAGAATTCTGTTTTGTACGTCAGTTTATGCAATACACAAAATGTAATAACGCATTAAAAAATTAGGTTTAACTTGAATAATCTTATTTTTTAATTCAGTACTATTACGGTCCGTTGTAATCTCGAGGGAGGGTCAACCAAAATACTATAGAACTTTCTTGATAATGATAAATTTTCAAAAGCAATGTTTCTATGGGCGATGCAGAGATTTGTGAATTCTATAAAAAGTATTTAAATGTGTTCATGAGTTATGTGTGTTCGAGCGCGTTCGCGTGTGTAAGTACCCATTTATATAGCAATCATTTTTAATTAAATTTATTATGAACAGTTTTTAAATATATTTATAAATCATCATTGATTCAAGTCTTATTTTCTGCCCTTCTTAGCATTCTAAACGTAGAAAATAATATTCAGATCAATTATGATAATCCTAGCGGAAATATAGAATATTGTGAAAATTTTACATTAATTATACAAGAAATAGTCTTCAACGATGTCCCTCTGACCAGTATTTAAGAAATGTTAGTAAAAAGAATTTGTTTGTTATTATTTAATTTTATGAAAATTGCTGTGTGGTGACAAATATATTCAAATGTAGAATATTTTATTCTAAAATAAATATATTAATAATTTTATAACAATCATTAAAATATGAAAGTTTTTTTGGTTAATTCTACTTTGAAATTCATTTATTTTTTAAAAATATTGGTATATTTTAAAAAACAAGCTATAAAATTTATTTTTACGGACTTTTCGTAGAAAAGTACGGTAATTACTTTCGGACACATTGTGTGACTGGTGTGGGGGGGGGGGAAATGAATTTCTTTATTGAGGTATGAGAAGTAAAAAACTACCATTAACTTAATTAGGGTTTCCTTATATATATATATTTGTCTTCTGTCATTTGACTGGTTTGGTGCAGCTCTCCAAGATTCCCTATCTAGTGCCAGTCGTTTCATTTCGGTGTACCCCCTACATCCTACATCCCTAAAATTTTTTTACATATTCCAAACGTTGTCTGTCTCCACAATTTTTCCCTTCTACCTGTCTCTTAATATGCGGCCTATAAGTCTGTTTTTTCTTTTAACTATATTTTTACAAATGCTTCTTTCTTCATCGATTTGCCGCAACACTTCTTCATTTGTCACTTTATCCACCCATCTGATTTTTAACATTCTCCTATAGCACCACCACGTATCAAAAGCTTCAAATGTTTTCTTCTCAGGTAAACTTCCATATAAAAGCTACGCTCCAAACATATACTTTCAAAAATGTTTTCCTAACGTTTAAATTAATTTTTCATATAAACAAATTGTATTTCTGAGTGAAGGCGTGTTTTGCCTGTGCTATTCGGCTTTATATTGTTCCTGCTTCGCCCATCTTTAGTAATTCTACATCTCAAATAAAAAAATTCTTCTACCTCCGTAATCTTTTCTCTTCCTATTTTTATTTTAAGTGGTTCATCTACATTTTTTCTACTGCATTTCATTACTTTTGTTTTGGTCATGTTTTTTTTTTCATGCGGTAGTTCTTGCGCAGGACTTCATCCATGCCGTTCATTGTTTCTTTTAATTTTTTTTTACTCTCAGCTAGAATAACTATATCAGTAGCAAATCGTAGCATCTTCATCTTTTCACCTTGTACTGTTACTGCGGATCTAAATTGTTCTTTAACATCTTTAACTGCTAGTTCTATGTAAAGTTTTAAAAGTAACTGGGATAGGGAACATCCTTGTCGGACTCCCTTTCTTATTACGGTTTCTTTTTTATATTTTTCTATTATTACTGTTGCTGTTTGGTTCCTATAAATTTTAGCAATTGTTCTTCTTCTACCTTTGTTCTTGAACCCTAATTTTTTTTAAATTCTTAACATTTTATTGCAGTCTACGTTATCGAATTCCTTTTCTAGGTCTATAAATGCCAAGTATGTAAGTTTGTTTTTCTTTAATCTTCCTTCTACCATTAATCTGAGCGCTAAAATTGCTTCCCTTGTCCCTATACTTTTCCTGAAACCAAATTGGTCTTCTCTTAACACTTCTTCTACTCTCCTCTCAATTATTCTCTACAGAATTCCTTATATAGACCTATTTATAAAATGTTGGGGCTTGAAAATCACTATCCTAGATTAGTTTCAGTGAAACTAATCTAGGATAGATTTGCTGGTGTAAAAGTTTCTGGATCTATAGTGAGGAATGGATTTATATTAATTATTATTATAAATATTATTATTGTTATTACTATTCCTAAGATATCTTTGGTTGTGAAATAGGGGTGAAATGGAATTTTGTCGATGTTGTTTTTTATACCTAGTGGGTTAGAAGATCCAGATTCGTGTAGGAATATTAAGTGTAATATTACTATTATTGATAAAATGAAAGGTATACACTATTGCATATTTGGATATATGTATAGTGTATCTGATTGTGCATGTGAAAATCTGATGAATTTCATTGAGTCGTTCTTGATTTACGCTCAATTTAAGGTCGAAAAAAGTTTAGGTTTTGTTGATTTTTCATACGCGATTATACAATGAATCACAGTGGTTTTATGAGTTGAAAGTTGATGCTTGTGTGTAAGGTTTACTGGTTAATCGAAAGTTTGTAGAGCGTTGCACTCTGAAATTTATTACGTTTCTGCATGCGAAATTGTGAGGGCGTCGGAAACGAAAAATTGGTCTTCTTGCGCAGAAGTACGCAAGTTTTCTATTTTCAATTATTTTGTAAAACTTACTTTCTGATGATTAAAATACATGCAGAAATATCTTTTGCGTAGGTATAAATTTATTAAAATTTTACCGAAATCATATTAACTGTTTTTGTGGAATTTAACATTAAAAAAGGTTTTATTAATTTTAATGTGGTGGCAGTTGGTCCTAAAAACAATTTGTAAAATTTTTTAAGTCCTAAAATTACTAGAAATTTAGTCATTTTTTTTAGACTTATGCACGGTTATAAAATGTGCTTTATAATCTTTAGAATAACCAAGAATGAAACTGTTTTCTTTTCTAATTTTTGGTCTTATCCTAAGTCATCTATCCCATTATCTGTTCCGGGTTTCCTTATTTCTGCAATCTGTCGTTCCCTCTCGCTCTCTCGGGTCTTGCCTAAGTTATTTTTTCATTTTAATTTGGGTTTTGTTCTTTTTCTTTCTCCCGCAACTGGTCAACACCTGATTAAAGTACATTCCTGCAGTTTTATTTGAATAAGATTAACCTTGAATCTTCTAGTGAAAATAAACCTCCGGCCTGAAGATAGAAAAAAAAAAAAAATAAATGATTTCGAACTATCTGATACCTTCGATACTCTATGTAGAGTTCCCGAGGGAGGAGCACATCTGTGTTTTTGGTATATGTTTGTGAACCAGTACTTTTCGATTGATTTAGATCATATATTTGTGTAATTGGATTTGTGTAATAATAATTATTTTTTGAGGAGGGAGGTGGAAATGCATTTACGCACGGAGTGTCGGGCTCCCGCTGATGATATTATCCAATCACTATCAGCAGACTACCGACTAAACCCCCCCCCCCCTTTCTACCAGGACTCGACCCGGAACCATTTAACACATTATTTCCGGTCGAGTCCTCCTTTACTAGCCTGATTAGGTGCTACCTAATTTTCAGATCAATCCAGGTCAACCTTTTTGGCCCTGAGAATGTTGCTGACGATTCGGGCTACACTTTCCCAGCTGCTCAGGTCACGGAGAATCATCGCAACCACGTTGTGGGGACTCAGTGCTCCGTGATCCGCCTCTAGTGTCCCTCGATCTGCCGCCCACCGAGCACATTTGAAAAAGGTGTGCTCAGCGTCGTCCCATACACCGGGGCAATACAGCCAGTCGGGGGACGGCGCTTTCCCTATGACATGGATGTAAGCGCGGAAGTACCCGTGACCCGTTAAAAATTGGGTTATGTGGTACTCCACTTCTCCATGCCGTCACTCCGTCCACGGTCTGACCAGAGGGATAAGCCTTGCGGTCCATCTTCCTCTGGTCTCGTGGTCCCAGGTCTCTTGCCATGCGAGGAACGTGCGAGTGCGTTCCTCGTTGGCAATGGTCACCCGGTCTTCACCTGCCCATCGCCTCCTGTAGATCACCTGGCGCTCCCTTGCTAAAGTAGCAATGGGTATGACGCCGGCGACCACAAGTACTGCAGGCTAGAGACCGTCCGATACGCGGAAGCGACTCGCAAGGCTGCGGTGCGTTGCACCTGCGCGAGCCGCTTCCGGTTTCTCGCAACTCTTAATGCCTGGGCCCACACTTTCGACCCGTATAACAGGATGGAATGCACCGTGGACATCAGCAATCGCCGTCTGCTGGCCTTCGGTCCGCCGACATTCGCCATAAGCCTGCTGAGAGCAGTTACGGCTCTCGCAGCTTTGTCGGCGGCTGTACGAAGCTGCTCAGCATAGTTGAGTTTCCGGTCAATCATCATACCGAGGTACTTTGCGGCCGGCTTGGTCTCGACAACCTCTACCCCGACCCGCAGGGAATAATAATAATAATTGAACGTTGTACATATCAGAAATCTCTTGGACGTATAATTTTAAAATAGCGCAATATATGGTGTATAAAAGCTTATAAAAACTTTCATTAATTCTTTTTTTTTTCAATAATTATTGCAGTAATGTAATATTCCACTCAGAAATAAAGATATTGAAAAAGTACGAACTATTTTTAATAAAAACAGCTTCGGTCTTTGAAAAATACAATTAATAACTGTTTTGTGAAAGTAACAGCTTTTAAATCTTTGATTAGGGTAGTTTTCATTTAAATCAAATGTTTCATGCCTGTTATATTACGAAGTTTATCCAAGTTATTTACAGGCCATGTATTATCTGAGTAGTAATTAAACTTGCTATGAGAAGGTTGTTTTTAAAAGTTTTACCTTGCATTTAGGTGAAGAAAAACTGTTTGACAGTATTAAAGTAGTATTTTAACACAAATTGTCTCGATGACACAACCTGACCAATATATACGCTCTAAAAAGAATTATTCGTTAGGGGTGCTTTTTTTGGGTGCAGTTTACCAAACTATTTCCTTCAAAAAAAAAAGTTCGTAAATGTAATCTTTTGAAAATTAATCTGTTATAAAAGTAGTTACAACCGTATTAATAATAATTAGTGACTGAATACAACTGCCTACAATTAATTAACTAATAATGAAGGAATAGTTACTTTTAAATAATTCTCTAGTTTCTTTCAAAACAGCATCAATGATTTTCTTTGTTATACAAGGAAGCAGAACCGTTAATTACTATTTAATAAAAAAAAACCAAAAATTTCTTGTAATAAGTAGGAAATAGAGTTGTTGTATAAATAATGCACTTCCAAAAAAAAAAAAACAGAAAGAAGAATACAGCGGGTAAAACAGATTGCTGACTCCGTGACGGAGTTGTGACAGCTTTTAGTCCTCACGTTTTTAACCCGAATTATGATCCGGCTTTATATTTATCACAGCTAAAGAATTTCACACCATATTTTTACGCAAATTTTGAATAAACTCTTCGAGCTTAGAAGTATATTAATCCTAAAATAAAATAATTTTCATTCGATTTAATTACTTATTATTGAATCTAAATAAATACAACAATCTATTTAAAAACTGCCATGAAACTCTAAGGATATTTTTAAAAATGTGTAGTTTTAGCAAACTGAGAACATTACACAGTTTAGAATAAAAAAGCTGAATATATTTTTAACTAGTTAAAATTATAAAGATATTTACTGGTCTCTTTTATTTTTTTTTTAAATTTATTTATTATACATTTTTTGGGGATTACAAGCTTTATAGTTCATTATTGTTAGTATGGTAAAAGTTAAAATTTTATTCTGACACGTTAATAGAAATTCTAAAAAAGTATAGAATTCTGGAAATTATCCAGTATATATAAATTAGAAAAACGAGAGAAAATTCATAAAACTTTTTATAATTATTTTATTCAATTCTAAGAAATTAAAATTGTTGTTAATGGTGTATTAATTTATAAAATCAGATAATAAATTATATTTATTATATATATAATTATATATATCAGAATTAAGTAAATAAACGCTAACGCCATTTTCTGCGTTTGTTCTTTTATCGCTTCCTTATCTAGAGGGTAAATATTGGTACTCTTTTAATTTCTTGATTTTCGAGAATTTAAACTTTTTTTTTTTATAGTCGGAGAACCGTTTTGTTTTTTCGAAAGAAATTCGTAAGCCTTCTTTTATAAGCACATTCATTTAATTTCTGGACTTTAATTCGAGTTTCGTCCATGTCTTTTGGAAATATCGTGAATCATCTGCTAAGGCTAATAAGATTTTATTTTGAAATCTGTTTTTACATCCTGTTTTAAGATTTTCAGTATTATTTGATTTTTCTAGTTCTTTTCTCCATTCTCTAACGACATTTTTCTAGAGTGGATTTAAAGAGGGTCGGAGAAAGTTCGTCTACTAATCTGACGCCTGTTTTTATCTGAAACGGTTCAAAAAGATCTCCAAGAAATTTAAATTCGGATTTTGTCTTTTTAATAATGTTAATTGTTTTTGTGGTTTTTTTTAAAAATTCTTCTAGTATTTTAAATAAAGAGTCGCGACGTATGGAATCGTTGAATTTGTATAAACCTATAAATATTTTTCTCTATTTAATAATACAGCATTATTATTTCTCGCTGGTTGGAAGTTAAAGGCTGATCCTGCTAATATTTCAAAGCGAAAACTTTATTTTTTTCTTTGTAAGGATTTTATCATTATTTAATCAATTATTTTATATGAGAGAGAGAGAGAGAGAGAGAGAGACAGAGAGAGAGGAGAGAGACAGAGAGAGAGAGAGAGAGAGAGAAAGAGAGAGAGAGTGAGAGAGAGAGAGAGAGAGAGAGAGAGAGAGAGACAGAGAGAGACAGAGAGACAGACACAGAGAGAGAGAGAGCGAGAGAGAGAGAGAGAGAGAGAGAGAGAGAGAGCGCACGCACGCACGCCCACGCACGCACGCACGCACGCACGCACGCGCACGCACACACGCACACGCACACACACACACATTTATATGCATTTATTATGATAAAATCTTATATGTCTGTGTTCGCCCGGGAAACATTTTTTTGTTGTCGATTATATTTGTATTTTCATGAACAAATAGTATGGGGATTTTTTACCCTTAAAATCTGGGGATAATACAATTTATTTTATGTGTACAATTATTATTCTACGCTATTTTATTTTCTATTTAATATATATATATTTATTTATATCGTGTACGCGCGCGCGCGCGTGTGTGTGTGATCAATTGTTTATTTTCTTGCATTAACTTTTAACTATTTTACTCCATTTACCGTTTAGCGTAACACATTCTATATTAATAAAAAACACATTCATTTAGTTACAAAAATATAAATACAATTATTTATTTATTCAGAAAGGAGGCCTTTTTTTTTAAAATGTCGTGCGGTCTATGAAACCATGCCATAAATAGGAAAATTAATTTTTGTAGTTTTCACTGTTTTTAATAGAACACAAAATTCTGAAAATTTTGACACTAAAATCAACCTTCTATCATAAATGTGGAATTTTTAATTGATTTTTCAAATCCGTTTTTGTGAAACGTTGATTTTCGGGAAGATGCATTCAAAGTATATGAGAAGTAAAATTCAATAACCGAGGAAGAAAAGAATGTTTCCGTGACAATATTATATTAAAATTTTTAGAATTATGTTATATATTTTAAAAAAATAAACAGAGTCATTTTAACATTTTTTAATAAAAAAGAATCATAGGAAGTAATGAATAAATTACATTATTCTCACATCAAGAATTCCAGAATTTTTTAGAAATTCAAATTTCATTAGCAGTTCATTTACTGAACCTAAAAAACAAACAAAAAATTACTAATAATTCAAAGTGAAAGAGCTGTTATGAATAAAGTGAAACAAAATGAATAACAAAGTCACACAACCACTTAGAAAATCACGAATATCGTTATACACAACGCAAACAAGAAATGGAGACATCTGGCTGTCATTACCAACTTTACGAAAATAGTAGTAAAATAATTGACTGAAACTTGTAATTAATATTTTTTATTTAAAAAATAATTTCCTAAATCTTGTAAAAATGGATTAACATAATAAATATTACAGTACTTTCATCGCAACAAGCTCTAAAGAAACCATGTCATAAGTTGCAATAGTTTTAACATTTCCGATTTATGGCACGGTTTCTAAAATGTGCAGAGTGTATGTCAAGATCCGTTTTCGATATTTTAAAAGCTGTTGGCAATATTTGAATTTATTTGAAAGTTTAGTTACTGAATTCATTTAACAGATACCGTTAAAACCTAAAAATCGCTTTTTTTGACATTGCTTGTTAATTTTTGTTCTATTTCAAAATAACGCGTGCCGCCTTATGACATAGTTTCATAGACCGCATCACAAATAATATGTTACGTTGTTTTGTTTGAGTTCATAACTTTATAATCGATGGATAAGTTGTTTATTATAAATGAATTTCTATATTACAGGAGATAGGTGGTTCAGCTTTCAACGGTTCAACCGTATCCTCAAATCTTGCCACCTTAATTAAACTCATATCCGACATCATGCAACGGTGAAATTTAATACAGCCACGTAAGTCGGGTGACAGTACAATATTCCACTGTTAATTTCATATATTTCTATATTTTATATATAGAAGATTTATATATAACTTGGAAATATCTTTAGGAAGGGAGCTGAATCGATAAGATATAGCTATCGAATTTTGACTGTCTATTCAGTATGAGTAGATCAGGTGGTTGTTTAGGGTGATTTTTATATAACTAAAGTAAATTAATCTCCTAAAATTGATGTACGCTGGTCATCAGATTTAGTTATAAATAACCTGCATCATTTATAATAATGAAAACTAATTCTCCAAGCTGTAATATAGAATAAAGTTGAATATAAATATTTTTTTTGTTTACTTAAGAATTAAAACACCTAAAATTAAAAACTTACTTGTCAGTTCAAAAACTTAAACAATTAAAAAAAATTAAAGAATTTTTTTAAAAACACGCTTTTCTTTTGTTTTCAAGAAAACTATTTTAAAAAAAAAAGTTAAAAAAGTTAAAAAAATTGTTTACAATCGGAGGTTAATAATTATTAATAAATCAATATATTTAAATTTAGAAAAAAGGTTAAAAAAAGGAAAGGAAGTCGGATTCGAACCGATGTGCCTTCCCCTTGTACGATTCATTAATTAAAATTTTATTTGGCTATAACTCTGGAACCAATGAAAATAAGTACCACTTATGATATATCGTTGAAAATTTGTCAATGAGGACTTATTTCTGCAGTTAAGAAAAAGTCTAAAATCCAAAATTATTTGGATTTTTTTGGGCGCTTTTAGTCCAGTCGATTGTAATCAAAAGGGAAGGTGCACAACTAGATGCTACAACGGTCCTAAATCCAAAATTTCACCATCCCACGGCTAATTGTTTTTGAGTTATGCGAGATACATACGTAAGTACGTACAGACGTCACGCCGAAACTAGTCAAAATGTATTCAGGGATGGTCAAATTGGTTATTTTCATTGAAATCTGAAAACCGAAATTTTTCGCTATCACAATACTTTCTTTACTTCGTACAAGAAAATAAAAATTACTTTCAAGAAAATTATTTTTAAATAATCATTCTATATGTGCATTACTGAAATGAAAAGCGTAGGGCACGCTCTAATCATAAAGTCGTTGTATAAGAGAACCTTTTCTTTCTAGTCATGCATAAATAGAAATTTTTTTTAACGTAATTTTCTTGAAAACGGATGATAAAAGATTTTATTTTTTTTATAAATGAAGAATGATTTAAATTGTAGTCATGAAGTTTGGTGTAGCAGCTTCTGTTTTTTAGAAGGCTATATTGTTTTATATTTGTGAAATAGCCGATGAGGAGATGTTTAACGGGCGTTGTATTTAAAGCAATTGAACTTCATGAATACTTTAATTGTATATGTTTTTAGTTTTATCAAAAATTATTATCATTAAAAAAATAAAACATTTAGGTTTTGTAAAAAGAAAATAATTAATAGAATATTTTAACAAAAAATATGTTTTATTTATGAATTTAATTTATATATTTTAAAGTCGGTGACACAGTTTAACTTAACTTTTTCAATGAGAACCTTTTTTTTTAACTGTAACAAATAGTAAAACTATAACATATTCTTACTGAATAATACGCAGTTATTTTAACAAAGACGTTACAAAATGAAAACACTGTTGTTACACTAACTAGCAATTTCAAAATCATCAAATTTAAATTATCAAATTTCAGAAAATCATCAAATTTAGAAACGTAAAAGTTAAATTTATTAAAATTTGTCGGATAATTCCAAAACACTGTACGACTTTATCCTTGAAATACATTGTCATTATTCTCCAGAAGATTAACACCAAACGATTTGGATGGTCGTTACTTAGTTCTTCATATCACTTAGTAAACGCTTCCATCTTGTGCGTCTCTGTATTAAACCGAAATCGTTTTAGATAAATTTGGTTTTAATGTAGCATAACGTCCTTAGATAAAGCGTGTGGTATTTAAGTATGCAACATCTTTAGATATTTTGTTGTAAAATTTCAGTCTTAGAGTTGTTCCAGGTACCCGAAGTTGAACTTCGTCTAGACAGGTTTAAAACTTCATATGTATTCAGCATCATCTACTTGAGTTGAGATCGTTTTCTATTCAATCAGTACATACTTCTTATTTTTAAGTTAATTGTGTTTTTTTATATTTATCATTTTATTTGTTTTATTTTCTTTATATGAGTAAAAATTTAAAATTATTTTAGTTTTAAAACTGATTTCCTTGGTAGAGTGGTAGCGTCTTCATATTTAATCTGCAAATTACCGGATTCAAATACCAAAAAGGTATAATGTTCTTTGAAACATTAAACATTTCTATATTACATTCACTTTAATAGAATGGCATCAGGAGCAGTGGCGGCTCGCGTATAGGCACTGTGGAAATGCAATATCTTATATTTTTACTTGATATTATCGATAAAATTTAAAATAATGAGTTCTTTTTTCTTTAATTCTTTCTTTATACTTGTACAGTATATAATTCTTAAGCTTAATGTCAATCCTCAAGTGTATGAAAAGATACAAAATTTTTTATGGAACTGTGCGTTTCACAGTTCCAGCGGCGTGGTGTTTGGCTGTTGTGCGCATGCGCACATAGGAAGCTGTACGCGAGCTGCGAGGGATAGAGAGATAGCGGTGTCAACCCTGACGTGCTGGCTAGGGTTCCGGCCTAGGCATTTGATTGGTTGGAGGTAGGCGCATTGGCATCGTGCCACGGTTATATTGGTATTGTTTGAGATTCAATAGGGCTCTCGCTGGTGGGGATGGCCGCGCCGCCGTGGTAGGGTAGCCCATGCGACCGGAGGCGTGGCTTCGTTTCGTCTGTGGAGGTTCTGATCGTGACTTGGCAATGCAAGTCACGCAAACCCCATGATGGACCGGGTGGCGGTGCGGGGTTTGTCCCCGGCTCCTGCGCGGACTGGAATGAGGTTACGTTCGCCTTGATAGGTGACCTAAATTAATCACCTTATTTGGGTGTAGGTCAGAATTTCTATGTTGCGTAAAACATAATCTTGATTGGTATGAGTCTAGCACTGATTTACCTTTCAACTCGTTCGTTTTCTGAGGCATTCGCAGTCACGAACGGTGCTGTCAAATCTGGACTAGGCGCGGGGTTCGCGCTTCCGCGATTTCGGTCCGTTAGTTTGAGGGAATCATGTTAGGTTAGATGTGAAGATGTCCGTATGAGGCCTATATGAAGGCATAATTTGGTTTGTATTTTACTGATGCAAATGTCTGCCGAGGCATTTACATCGGTGTCATCCCGACCGAGGCCTGCCTGATGACTGTGAAATGTAATCAGTTAGAGGGTCTAAAGACAACCTCCGGTAATGTCCTTCAGGGCTCGGAACGGAGTGGATGTTGTGGCGACCGGTAATATCACAAGGTGGGTGTCTTCCTTCTACGGGGTTGGGGATGGTGGAAGGTAGTTTTTTCTTTTACTCCGCGTGTATTGTGCTTAAAATCCGTGTACTTGAATGGGAGAAAGTGTGGAATTAGATTATTATCCTACTTCCGACTATTCTATTTGATTCATTTTTTCGGTTCTTTTATTTTATAGAAAACTTTAACCATGGCCTTGAAAAGGGCCATAAAAAAATGTTCTGGACTAGCAACCCCTCTAATTTTCGCTACGAGCCCGCCATTGGTCAGGAGGGGTCATTTGATTGTAAACACTTTCTGCACTCCACCTACTTAAGAAAAAGTAGGGAAAAATGAGTGTAATGTGATAAAAAAATTTCTTTATTTCTATATATTTTTTTCTACTAGGAATCAGCTGCGGTGTAAATTTAAATAGTACGTAATTTACAAAATATACTGGTGCTTTACCAGCGTTAATAACTTTCTGTTGCATTAAAAGTACATTCTACAGGGTGCATAATTTTCTTTTTTATTTTACTGCTACGATGTCCTACTTTTTTTTTATTACACTGTGTACTGTTGTTTTAATTAAATTAAAAACCGAACATTTAAACATTTACACACTCGTAGTTTATTTACTGTAAAGTTCAAGGATGTATTTAAAAAAACCTTTTTACTTTTCTTTATTTTCTTTTTCTGTTTAAATTAATTTCAATATTAATTTGTAATTCTATTTTCTTAAATTCTGTTACGATGTGATCTTTATCGCTAATTGGATTTACTAAGTTAAAGCTTCAATCAATAATTTTCTGTAATAATTTGAATCTTACACGTAAAGCCAAAAACTTATCTGTTTTTTTTCTCGCATCACGCGAAAACCTACCGAACGATCGCTTTCATATTTGCAGGATACATTCGCGTTATTCCAGGTAAGGTTTTAAGTCCTAGTGTCCTTGGGGATGCTGTGAATTAAGAATATTCATTAAAGAAAAAACGATTAATCCTTTTGTTTCATTATTAAATTTCTGTTACCACGGGAGCAGAAATAAGTTATGAATTTTTCGTCGTAATATGTATGTGTACTTTAGTTATTATAATTACTACTATTCTCTGTTTCGTAATTTAGTTTCTTTTTCAGGTTTTTATAATCTGACCTGGAGTCCTGGGATCCAGGTCTGCCCAGGCGGTTCAGATTAAACGGTCGAGCGAGGAAAGCGAGCCTCGACCGGATAGTATTTTAATATAAATATGTTTAGGAGTATAAATTTGAATTTATTCACATCTTTACTCAAATAGATTTCTATTGATGTCCGTGAAAAGAAAAACAGAAAACAGGTTATATAGGCACTATTAATAACAATTATATCAATACCTTGTCAATTAGTAGTTTTGTAAACAGTAAACTTCGTTCATTTTAAACTGAATTTATATCACTGAAGTTTACTACAAAATTGGGAACTTTTCCGTTAAGTGGCAGCATTTGCGTTTTTTTTTTTGTGAATAGTATAAACGCGCCTCGGCATATGCTGAAATGACACATTGTTGCATATTGCCGGCAACACCGTAACGACTGGCCCGCTGGCCGCTACTCGGCAGTACCAGATTACTGCCAAAGTAATAACGATTCAGTATTTCGTTGATTGTAATGTTATTGCTTTCTTTAATTTTTTTAAATAATTTTTTTACAAATCTATATTTTTCATTTTATTTAATATTAAACATACTGTATACAATAATAACCAACGTATAGTTTACACAAATAAAAGAACAAACAAAAAAGAAAGATAAAAATAAAAAATAAATAAATAAAATGAGGAACTAAGAATATTGTAGGCTAGTAATACAGAAAAAAAGGTAGACTAGTACGAAATATAAACGATAATTTATTCGGGCGGTATAAATTCATCAATACACTGAAGAATTTTTTTAAAAATAAATTTTCTTTTTGATACCGCTGCCGTCTCATATATTCAACCAAGTACTAATCTATCATTGATCGATCAGCTTGTACCCCAATGTTTCCTGTACGATTTTTGTCCTTCGCCCACATACTTTCAACATACTTTTTGTCGGCTCGGGTTTGCTGATCAACAAAATGCAATGTGTAATTCACCGTCTGGTGGTATGTAATGCTGCCGGACAACACCGAAAGTTGTCCCTTCATCTGATAAAACAGTGGTTCCTGATTCAATGTATTGTCGGATGATTGGCAACAAAGTTTCTGCGGATCTGTCTGGCACTGCTTTGAGAAAACAACCTTTTGTTTCTTCACAAGTTCCGCCGAACACCATTGATGAGGCAATACGCTTCCTGTATCACATTTCCTTTTAGTGAAGTAAGTTTTATCAATTTCGACCGGCATATTAGGTCCACCGATCACCGACGTATTATTTAGTAAATTTTCGCACACCTACCGCATATAATTGTTCCAATCGACGCATGTTTTACGGTTCATTTCCAGTTCTTCTGACCCCCATAGGGGAAGACACTCTCCGTTACCCCTTTCGTTCCTAGCCCTTATGGGCTTTACCGGGGTCATCTTCGAAACCTCGGCTTTTTACATATTCCAGTCCGCCTCGGTCAGGATGCCACATTCCCATCAGGAATTACAATTTAATGAACTCAAAATAAAACACATCTTACCAAGTCTTAAGACTGAAAGGACTTACCTAAACAAAGGAATTGAAGTACCTACCCGTAAAAGGTTTGTGTGTGTATATGTGTGTGTGTGTGTGTGTGTGTGTGTGTGTATATATATATATATATATATATATATATATATACACAAACAGACACAGATTGCAACGAAAACTATAGGAAAGTACTAAAAAATTTTAAAATTTTAGTAAATGAACGAAAAAAGAATTATCTTTTATTTATTTCAATAGTCATTTAAATTACCTGTATTGCATATAAATATATATTTAGTAAAAATAACTGTATTTCCTAAAAAAAGAACCTGTATTTTTTAATTTAACTGAAATGTTGGTAACTATAACGGGTGGGAATTGAGTCATTGATTTTTGGGGAGATGTGCACCGCTGGTCTTATTCAAGTTGAAGTATAAATAAAGATTTATTTCCTCACTTTTCTTCTACCGTATCATACCTCCCTTTTAGCTTACGATTTACTGCTCTAGTAAATTTCCTTACACAGCAGATTTCTATAATAAAATGTATAATTGATTTAATTTTTCATTCTATTACAGTGTATTTCTGATATTCATTCAAATCCTTAGTTTTTCATAACTGATATATATTTCCATATTTCTTTTATAAAGATCTTTTGAAAAACTTGCTCCCATTCCGATTATAAAGTTTTTATTTTATTTACTTTTTCCCCGAATATTACACGAGAGTCAAAGTTTATTACTCTGTATTTTTTATATAAAAAAATTCTGATATGGACACTACATGACTTCCTTGGACGAAAATTAAATTACATTAACAATTTTTTTTTCTAAATGGAAAGTACATAAAATTTTATTTCATTAATAACTTCTGATTTTTATTTATTTAATTTTTATTGTTATTATTTATCGTAAATATTTTGTTAGAATTGGAGGTTAATAAATCAATATGTTTAAATTAAAAAAAAAAGTTAAAAAAAAGGAGATGAAGTCTGATTCGAATCGATGTGCCTTCCTTTTGTAAGATCCAAATATTTCATTAACTAAAATTTTATTTGGCTATAATTGTGGAACAAATGAAAATAAGTACTCCTGTGATATATTGCTGAAAAGCTCTCAATGAAAACTTATTACTGCAGTTAAAAAAAAGTAAAAAATCCAATTTTTTTGGATTTTGGGCTTTTTTGGACACTTTTGGTTCAGTGTATTGCAATCAAAAAGGGGAGGTGCACAACTAGATGTTACAACAGTCCTAAATCCAAAATTTCAACATCCTACGACTAATCGTTTTTCAGTTATGCGATATATATATATATATATATATACGTACAGACGTCACACCGAAACTGGTCAAAATGGATATTTCCGTCGAAATCTAAAAACAGAAATTTTTCGCGATCATAATAGTTCCTTTCCTTCGTACAAGGAAGTAAAAAGATTACTTCTCAATTCCATGGATTATATTAATATCCATGATATATTTTTTTTATTTTCTATGTTTAAAATATTTAAACAAAAAAAAATCTATACATATACATATAATATAAAATTCAAGCATGCGGGATGAAAACGTTTTCATCTCGCATGCTGAGCGCGCGCCACATCTAAGTCGCCGTCTAATGTGGAATCATGTCTGGGAGAGAAGGATACAACTCAACATTAAGTTCAGGGAGAGCTACTAATTTCTAGGCATGGGGTCGTAACTATCATTATCTAACAAGCAATTACTTTGTTCAGCGGTCCTGAAACCGATTTGGACCTACGGAATTCAAACAGTCAGATACGACAAGAGATTGTAATATCGAAGTCGTACAGGAATTCGAGAACAAACTATTGAGAAATATAACAGAAGCGCCGTGGTTTACGAAAAACCCTGAAATACACGATTATTTGGGATTGCCACGGTTCGAGAGGAGATACGGCGGTTCAGTTCAAGATACAAAATGAGACTTACAAACATGTGAACTGGTTCACGATTAATCTGACGGATAACAGCGAGGACGTTAGGTACTTAAAGCGATTACATGTATTAGATCTGTAATTTGTCCAATATTTAAGGTGAATCGGCTACCCTAGAGTGTAGTGCATCGTCAAAATTCATCATTTCGTTTCGCCAGTTACACTCATTTATTGGTTTTTACTTAGTTTCACTGTTTATTTGATTAGTTATTCTTTGTGTGATTGATAAAACTAATTTTTTGGTGTTTTCTTTGCTTTTTATTTTCTAATTTTGGACTTTGGACGATGTTCTTTAGACTCAACTTTATGTTTAGTATATATTTTTGTTTACTGTATAACATATGTAAACATATACCGTTCTTTGAGGGATTGATTTCAATGGAAACCCCTCTTTTTCTTAATATTAAAATTTATTTTTGGTTCCGGTCAATTAGAACTGATTGCAAATTAAACATTCCGGGGAAAAAACAATATATATATATATATATATATATATATATTTATGTTGGCATCTATTTTGTCTTAATATACCTAAAGAGATTTTTCATTCAGAAACATACAATTTTATATAATAACTTTTGTAGAATGTGGATCGATGTTGATTGTACATTTTTGAAGGGGAAAATCATATTTACGGTTTGAAGGAAACGAAGACAGCCAGAGTGAAGAAAGTTTCCCAACTTTGTCACCAACCACCCATCCTCTTTTCTAAACCTTAAAATTATATCATCTCCAACATATGCGACTCCCTCCGGAACAGGGCAGCGCATTGTATCCTCCAAATACTAGAACCCCTGAAAGACCCATTCCTGCTAAGCCGGAAGGCTGTAGCACCAAAAGGACTTCAGGGTTCGGACTGAAGGGGAATCACGCCGGGAGAACGAAGCTCATTTGCGACTAGTCTACCAGCCCCGGTCAAACAATTTCTTCGCGGTCTAAAGGATCGGAACGCAGCAAATAATTCCGTTCATAAATAAAAACAAAATAAATATAACCGCCACTAAATAAATAATTATGTGCCCGTTAAAAGAAAGATACAGCAACAAGAAAATTTTGTCCGGGTTCTGCGATTATTAGATAGATTCATAATTTTCCCGCTATTCTGGCGTTCCGTTCCGTTCCAAGTTGAAGGGATAATATTAAAACTTCAACTCGATGAATATTAGAATTTATAAAAAATTTAATTATTTTTATCAGAAATGTTTTTTTTATTTATTTTTTTTAAGACATGAGGTAAGTTGGTTATTTCTATATTATTCTCCATTTTTTCAATTATTTGCTAATCTTTTAATAGGAAGAATTCAGTTTGATTTCTTGAGTTAGAAATTAAATTTTAAGCTCTTCCCGGATCTGAAGATCTGTCCACTGGATGTGCTACTGATTAAAGATAGTCTGCTTTCCCGAGAGAGTTTGAACGGAATACCTATGCTTTAGTTATTCCTTTCAGTAGGATCATTTGTTTCGTATTATAATCTATCTACCTGTACGTAGATTATCTATATAACATTATCTACTCATTTTCCTATTCCTTGATTCTTTGCTCGTTTTTAGATTTTCCGTGATGTCTTTTCTTCTGATTTTTATTAGACGCTCATTCGATTTTTTATAAAGTTGCGGAGACATCTTTTAGTTATTACATTTTTGGTGTTAAAATTTGATATAAAGCATCTATGGAATAATTTTTTTGTTGGGAGTAGTTCTGTCAATAGATTTATCCTAAGATACTTTTTTTATCTGGTGGCTGTAAAAAATGTTTTGGGCTTAAGTGCTGCTCATCGGGTAAAACTAGGTTTCTATTCTTTTTTAATACAATATCAATAAAAAAAATATATATATTGGACCGGAGGTCACCATTTACTTACCTGAAAAATTCATTTAGAATGTCGAAGATAATTTAATGAACTTCTGGTAAGATGATATAGAGGATAGAAATTTAAAAATAATTATTTTCGAACAAAAAACCACTGAAAAATGAATATTAAGTTTTAGAAAATCGAATCTAGGATTACGTATTTGTAGCTATGAAATCACGAAAGAAAGAATATTTTAGAGGTGAGAACTTAAGGAGTTATTTTTTAAGATTATAATAAAATTTAAGAGACAACTATTTCAGCCTTTCCAGTTTAAGCTGTTTTCTAATGTTCTATTCTCATTTCTAGTCTGATCCGTGATTACGTTCATTATCTAATTTCAAAGTTCTGTGAGCCCAAAACTTTAAAAAATGTACCTGTAAAACTAATGATTATACAACATGTCGAACTATTTTACGAGGGATATCTCTAAAGTAAAGACCGCTGGGAAATTTCTCTCCTTAAGATTGGCGAACCTGTGTCGTTCATGGCCACGCTTGTAATGAACAAACTGCATTGTTGTCTGTAAGTTGTCGCGTAGTAGTATCCTTGAATACGTGTGAGTTATTACAATATAAGATGAATAGGAAAATCGATGTTGCCGCCGGCCGAAATTCATAGGCCGTTGGTTACTGTGTACGGTAATAATGTAATGAATGAAAGAAACGTCCGAAAATGGTGGTGAAAGGTTTAGAAATAACAAAATTAATGTGCGTGATGAAGAACTTTCGGGGAGGCTCTCGACAAACACCGAGGACTTGTTGAAACGCGTCGATGATGAAATCAGAAAAGATCGTCGCTCACCGATTTCCGAACTGGCCCTTCTTTTTCCTGTTTCAAGAGTTGTTATCGGTCGCGCTGTTCATGGCCATTTAAGCTTCCGTCTTAACGGAACGTCACAAAAACATCCGAATGGTATCTGCTTTGGAATTTTTTATGCGCTACACAGAAGAAGTTTCAGTTGTTACCGGCAATGAAACATGGATTTCGTATTACACGCCAGAGAGAAAACGGCAGTCTAGTGAATGGCGTTATCCTCAATCACCAACCAGACCAAAAAAAGTCATACCGCAGCCATTTGAATACAAACCGATGGGCACAGTCTTTTGGGATCGGTTTGGCATAGTGCTGATCGATTTAATACCACGTGGAACGACTATAAATGCAGAAGCCTACTGCGAAACTCTAAGTTACGGCGCGTCATTCAAAATCGGCGACGTGATGGCTGACCGACGGCGTCCTTCGGCGTTGTCCTTCTGCACGACATTTCACGTCCACATGTTGCGGGTCCGACACGTGATTTTCTGAGAAAACTTAGATGGGAAATTTACGATCACCACCATGTAGTCCGGACTTAGCTCCTTCTGATTACTATTTTTTTAGCAAATAGGAAAGAATTTTTGAGTGGTAAGCAATTCGCGGGTGACGATGAACTTAAAAATGTTGTTAATCAGTGGCGGCCTACAGCGAAGGCAAAAACTAAGTTTTAAATGTCTACCGAGGCATTTACATCTGTGGCATCCCAACGAGGACAGGCTATGAGATGTAAAAAGTCTGAGGGCAATAGACGATTCCCGTTAAAGCGCAACACGGCTATGATCGGGGGGGAGGGGGTGGCGACCAGAACGTCACTAGTTGGGTGTCTTCCCCTACGGGGTTGGGATGTTAATTAGCGACTAAATGGACTGCTGACAGAAGAATACGACGAGGGTGTATAGAAGCTGGTGTATCGCTAAATAAATGTCTTAATTCACGTGGAGATTATGTAGAGAAGTAGTTTAAGGTAAGCACTTTAAAGAGAAATAAAAAATATTTATAAAGTTACATTTTTAAAGAATACATTTTTTTACAATGCAACAGTCTTTATTTTAGAGATAAAAATTTATTTTAAATATCAAAATACTTACGGGGAATTATAAATATACATATATTGTTTATAAATAATATATAATTTATAAAATAGATTACATTTACTAACAAAAGACGAGATAAATGAATAAAAAAAAACCAGGTGTGAATTAAAGTAAATAAAAAACTAAGGAAAAAAGATGAACATAAATTTGTTTAATGCTGTATACAATCTGCTTTTAAAAAAAAAACGTACTCCCGTAGCTTGCTTACGTTAAATGCATGCAAAAAGTAAACAGGCATTATATTTTTGTTTTTTCTTTATTTTTTCTTCTTTAGTAGGCCATATCTCATTTAAAATTGGGGGTATGGGATTTAACATTTATCCTACAAACCATAAGGCAAAAAAACAGGTAGAAAAGGTAATTTATTTAATTTTTACTTTTGTTTTACATCATTTATCATCAATTATATTTGCATGTGTGATAGCCTGTCTTTAACTTTAGTAATTCTTTATGAGAGAAATAACGTGCGTCATATATATATATATATATATATATATATATATATATATATATATATGTGTGTGAACTAAATTACAGGAAAATTTTTATTTTATGATTTTTATAGTATTTTCCCATATTTAAAAAATCATTTACATTAAAATTGATATAAATTATTGAAATATAAATCTGACGTGAAATATTTAAATTAAACATTTTCAATTAAATATAGGTTTAACTATTTTTGTCCGAAAATTGTAAGCATAAATTTAATAAAGATATTGTTTTATAATTATAACTAATGATTGGTTAAAGTTTATCAATATTTATGTATATACTTCCTGTAATTCATTCATAATTTTTTATCTCTGTAACATGGAAAACGTTCATCTGAGATATAATCGGTTGTAGTAAACCTGATTTATTTGAAAATACTGATGTTCATTTTATAGATAGTATCGGTGATGAACAAATGTCGCTTGTAAATCTGAATGCCGTCTACATTTCGGAAGACTTGGCATATACAGTATATTTAACTCAGTGAAAAATTAATGAAAATAACTTAATTCTAATTCTCTTTAGCGGGCCTAACTTGAGACGCTTGTTGTCTTTCTAATGAATATGCCATTTTTGGACGTCACTTTGTGATATATCACTTAAACAACTGTACTTTATATTGTCTAACATTCATAAATTATGGCGGATGAATACCCGATAGCCTTTTAGAATATCAAAATTCAGTAAAATTATTATGACAAATTTATATCATATTTTAATTTACCGGTTGTCCGAGAATTATTTGAACAACTTTGATGTTTCATCGGAAAAAAGTAATAGTTCTATTAATGAATAGTTGGGCTCTTAATAGGTAACTTAAAGTTTCCCTCGGCAAATACTAGATAGCGCTGTGGTCGCATACGTAACTGCATACCTCAGTCGCACTGATATAACTGGGTAGGCGAACCCATGTATTGGAATTGGTAAAATTTGAAACATAAACTAGCGCCACTAAATGTGTGTTAGAACCGGTAACTAAATAAAATCAAGCGGCGCATGCGCAGAGGTAAGTGTAAGAGTAGGGATAAAACCATGTTTTATATTTTTAAACCGATGCAGTAGAATTGTTCTGATTTTGTATTTTGAATAAAGTTACCTATTTTTTATTGCATTAAAAAACAACTGATTGTGATTATGAGTATTTGTAAATTGAAAATAAATTTGTGAGCAAAAATCATGCGGAAGTGTGTTTTGTAAAACAAAAGATACGAAATTGTCCAATGTATCTTTAAGTATAACGTAAGATTTGAGGTTATAACAATGTAAAAATTGCAAAACTTGCGTAATTATTGTGAATTCATAAGTTGTTTTTAATAAATAATAAAAAATATTGATTAAATAAATGTAGTAAAACGATTATCCAAGTCGGTTACCTGACTTGAGTCAAATAAGCATCCCTACCGTCACGATTATAGTCGCACAAGCGTACGATGGTTTTATTTAGTTCCCAGCATCTCATTCTGCGACGCTGGAGTATGCTTCAATATTGAACACTTAATTTAATTTTACCCCATAACGATCCTTTATCCAGTTATATAGAGAATAGTGGAAAGCAAACAGGTTTATTGAAACAAAATCAGTCGCAAAGGTTTGACGAAATTTTAGAACTCGGTATAACTTAGACACTCTGTAGAACAAGTATTCGTTCACATTATGATCAATTTAAAGAAACTGACATTGTTGAACATAAGATGGATGCAGGAAGGCCTATAAATCAGATGAAAATATGGAGATCATTTATCAGTATTTTATTCGCAGCCCTGGGACATCGACTCGGATGTTTTGAAGAAACTATTAAAATTGCGTTCTTATAAATTACAAATGTTCACAATTCATCACACCAAAAGATCGCACTAATAGAAAGGAATTTGCTGTGGAAATAATTGAAAATGATGACCTTAAAAAAAGTTATGTTCTCCGACGAGGCTACATTTCACGTATCTGGAAGAGTAAACACTCAGAAAGTCCAAATTTGGGATCAGGAAACCCACGTTATACTTGACTGTATTAGAGATAGCACAAAAATTAATGTTTGGGCGGACTGCTTCACGATCGTGTGAATGGACCTTTTTTCTTTGCGGAAATGGAAATTAACGCGAATATCTATCTGAAATTGTTAGAAGGGTTTATTTACCCTCAGCTTGAAAATTTACAACCCGAAATAATTTTGCAACAAGATGGAGCGCCGTCACATTGAGGTTTATTAGTGCGTGAATCCTTAACAACACATTTTCAAATCGCTGGATTGGACGCGATGAACCGATCGCTTGGCCATCTGGATCAGCGTATATATCTCTATGTGATTTTTTCTTTTGAAGTTTCCAAAGGATATGTATACAAAACTCGTGTTTTGATTGTTATTGATCTTAAGGAGAGGATTGTTAACGCATTCGAACTCATATGTTGCAGAGAAATTCATTGCCGGTTGGATACTTTGCGAATTACTAATTGTGCACGCTTTGAATATCTTTTATTACAGATAAAAAGAAAAAACGTTCACTTTCGGTGTTTCTAAATTCATGTAACCCGTTTTTATATTTTAATAAATAAACTATTTACTCAATATCAAAGTCGTTTAGATAATTCTCGAACATCGGATATCATACGTTTATTTTGTTTAAATTTTATCAAGAAATTTCTGAGAAAGTTGGAAAATTTTCGTTATCGGTCTCTTTTATAAACTTTGTTTATGTTTCCTACTTTATTTAAGAAGCTACTTCAAGCGTAGAGATAAGGTGAAAGACACTAATCTTTTGCTTTCGCTCAGGCTTGTCAGAGTGAAATTGTATTATTATTATTTAATATGTTTGTATTAAATGCAGAAGTATTTTTATTATATTGATTCATAAACCTTTTTTCTAATTTATGTTATATGTATATAATATTAATTTTTTTAAATAATGATAATAGGTATTTAACAAACGAACTGCGCATCTAATTGATTTTTACTTTTTATAAATGATTCTTGAGCATTCTCTTTATTATTTTACAGGTTTAACTGAGTTAAAATTCTCCCTCATCCTGTCTATCTTCTGTCGACTGTTTAATGTACGATGAAAGAACTTTTTTTAGTTTATTTTAAAGCCTTAAGCCAATCTAATTGATTCTTAAATGGTATTCACTGATTTTGACTACCAAACTACTTACTTAATCCCTTTCATTTTACGTCAGACCACGAAAATTTGTTTGTAAAAGGTTATTTGAATTCTACAATTTTTTTTAAATAATGGGAACACAAAAAACCTTTGTGTTATTGATAACTTATTGCCTATGGGTTGTTTGATTCAAATAGTGTGCTAATAATTTTAAAAAAATATTTATAACTAAGCATAAATCATATATACAGGATTCTAGTTGGTGTGTGTTTTTTCCACTATATGTTTTTATTCTCTGAAACCGATAATCCATTTTTCATGAAAATTTGTGATTCTATTTCTATTAAGTGACTACATTTATAGTCAGGTAGTGCTTATTGTATTAGTAATTGAAATAAGTATTGATTTTTTAAAATTTTAGTTCATAATTTTTTAATTAATTATTCTATTAAATCTTAAACAAACAAAGCATATATATGTTTAAATTAGCCCAGCTTCAAATAAAAGGCAGGCAGGAGTAGGTTTCATAATGAACAATAAGATAGTGAAGAGAGTAGAGTATTTCAAAATGCATAGTGATAGAATCATTGTAATAAGGATAAAATCAAAACCTAAGCTGACAACGATTCATCTGAATACTTACAAGTACCCATGATGATGATGAGGTAGTGTGTGTATACAAACGAATTGATCAAGCAATTAAACACATAAAAGGGAATGAAAATTTAATAATAGTTGGAGGTTGGAATGGAAGCATTGAAAAACAAGTAAGGAAATATTGTGGGTGAATTCAGGTTGAGCAAAAGCAATGAAAGAGGGTATTGAGTATTGCACGAAGTATAATTTAGTAATTGCCAACACCCAGTTTAAAAATCTTTATAGAAGAATATAAACATGGAAAAAGCCGGATGATAGTGCAAAGTATCAGATAGATTATATCATGATTAAACAAAGATTTAGAAATCAACTCGTTGACTGCAAAACTTATCCTGGAGCAGTCATTGATAGCAACCATAATTTAGTGATAATGAAATGTAGATTGGAACTTGAAGAAAAGGTGTCAGATGAATTGGTGGATTTAGAGAAGCTTGAGGAAGAGTAGGTAAAGAAGATTTCTGAGGAGGACATCAAATGATTTCTGAATAAAAAAGGTAAAAGTAGAAAATAGAGAAGAAGAATGGGACAATGTTAAAAATGAAATTTTTAGTCCAGCAGAAGCAAATTTAGACAGAACAAAGAGAACTGGTAGAAAACCTTGGATATCAAAGGTTATATTGGAGCTGATGGATGAACGTAGAAAGTATAAGAATGCTAGTGATGAAGAAGGTAAAAGGAACTATCGACAATTAAAAAATACTATAAACAGGTCCAATTTAGTAAAAGAAGAGTGCATTAAAGAAAAGTGGTCAGAAGTGGAACGAAAAATGAACAATGGTAAAATAGACGGAGCATACAGGAAAGTTAAGGAAAATTTTGTGGTACATAAATTAAAATCTAATAATGAGTTAAATAAATATGGTACACCGATTTATAATACGAAAGAAAAGGTCGATAGATGGGTGGAATATACTGAACAGTTATACAGAGGAAATGAATTAAAAACTAGTGTTACAGAGGAAGGAAAAAAAGGGAAGTTTCATTAGACTTCAAAAAAAGTGTTATTGTCATAATACCAAAGAAAGAAGGAACAGATAAATGTGAAGAATACAGAACAATCAGCTTAACTAGTCATGGATCCAAAATCGTAAGTAGAATTCTGTACAGAAGAATCGAGAGGGGAGTGGAAAAAGTGTTAGGAGAAGATCAATTTGGTTTTAGGAAAAGTATAGGGTCAAGGGAAGCAATTTTAGCACTCAGATTAATAGTAGAAGGAAGATTAAAGAAAAACAAATCAACATACTTGGCATTTATAGACCTAGAAAAGGCATTTGATAACACAGACTGGAATAAAATTTTCAGCATTTTAAAAAATTTAGGGTTCAAGTATAGTAGAGATAGAAGAACAATTGCTAAGATTTACAGGAACCAAACTGCAACAGTAATAATCGAAGAATATAAGAAAGAAGCCGCAATAAAAAAAGGAAGTTTGACAAGGATGTTCCTATCCCTGTTACTTTTTGATTGTCTTTACATAATCTATAGTTTTTACATAGAACTAGCAGTTAATGATGTTAAAGAACAATTTAGATATGGAGTAACAGTGCAACGTGAAAAGATAAAAAGATATTACAATTTGCTGATGATATAGTAATTCTTGCTGAGTAAAAATGATTTAGAAGAAACAGTGAATGGCATGGATGAAGTCCTACGCAAGAACTACCGCATGAAAATAAACAAGAACAAAATGAAAGTAATGAAATGTAGTAGAAATATGGACCACTGAATATAAAAATAGGAAGAGAAAAGATTACGGAGGTAGTAGAATTTTGTTATTTGGGAAGTACAGTTACCAAAGATGAATGAAGCAGGAGGTATATTAAATGCCAAATAGCACAGTCAAAATGAGATTTCAGTCAGAAATATAATTTGCTTACATCGAAATTAATTTAAATGTCAGAAAACATTTTTGAAAGTATATGTTTGGAGTGTTGCTTTATGTAGAACTGAAACTTGGACGATCGGAGTACCTGAAAAGAAAAGATTAGAAGCTTTTGAAATGCGTTGCTACAGAAGAGTGTTAAAAATCAGATGGGTAGATAAATGAAGAGGTGTTGCGACAAATTGATGAAGAAAGAAGCATTTTGAAAAATATATTTAAAAGAAGAGACAGACTTATAGGCCCCATATTAAGGCATCCTGGAATAGTTGCTTTAATATTGGAGGGACATGTAGATGGGAAAGATTGTGCAGGTAGGCAATATTTGGAATGTGTAAAACAAATTGTTGGGGATTAGGATGTAAGGGGTATACCAAAATGAAACGACTGAATCTAGGTAAGGAATCTTGGAGAGCTGCATTAAACCAGTCAAATGACTGAAGACAAAAAAGATGCTTAGCACTACCTCAAACACGTTTTCTAGTTTTTATGAAATTTTTATGTAGAGTTCCTTGTTATCAGATGAAAATATATGTTATTTTATGTAGAATAGTTTTAAAATTACAATGTTTTTTTGTATTAAAAGGGTGATGGAGAGGGGGTGGTGGCATCTGAAGATTTCTTTGCCAAATTACAAGTATGTGATCATCATTCCACTTCTAATGAGACCTACTTTTGATAACACCCACAAATTTCAATTCTTTTTTAGTGGGTACATGTTAGATAATCTACTCTTTCACGTTTTGATCAACCTTAAGGGTAACCTTGTCTCTGAGACCATTCTGCTCCTACTAATGTAAAGGATTGAGTCTTTCTCACACACTATTAAATGTTAATATTAAATTGGTTTTCTTTAAATTTATTTTTTATCATTTTTACTTTGTTTTATTATTATAATAGATCCACTTATTATTTATTTTTCTGGAGAACCTGTATAAATGATCATGGCAGATCTCCAACAAAAAACATGGGTTTGTAAAACAAAAAATCCCTTTCGGCATGCCAGAAGACAGAGGTAGATTCATCGGTGCTAAGTAGGGGATAAAAAAGACTTCCACCTTAAAGTTGAGAAAAACTTCAAATTTACTCAATACAACAACGGTTGCATGTGAAAAAAGTTTCACATGTTTAGCACACAAGCCCCATCTTCTTACAATTCCAGCAATTGTATAGCAATAAATACATGTTGAATTTTTATACTTTTTTACACGATTACTTAATTTTTTACACATAAATATTGTCCAAAATACACTTATTATTGCTTAAATCGATCTTTCCCGACAAACTCTAAACACAGACTCACGAATCACCGCACTATCACGTCTAATTCGTGAGCTTCATTGAATGGAAATGAGCGAGAGCGTCAGTTTTGGCCGATCTGCGCTGTGCCCCTTCCCTGCCAAGCCGCTAGTCAGTGACGCAAACTCAAAGTCGTATCGATGAGCTGACCATGCAAGTTATAAAATGACACCGCATTTACGTCTCTGAGACTAATAGTTGGGGAGCTATTAAGGCAGAACGATATAAACCATTTCGTTACGCTAAAAATTTCTGTTCTGGTACCCGTATGTTTCGGTGTGTTTTTAAAGACGTTTCACGTCAAAAGGTGATCACTAATTTTGAAAATAGATTCGAAGACAAATTTCTGTTTTGAAACAGCGTGGTTGTATGCGTGAGCAGTGTTCATTGTACGTAAATATTAAATAAATCATGAAAAATACTTGACGGGATGTGACGGGATTTTTAATCTCAAAATCTTATACAAAAAAAAAAAAATTTTTTTGAAGCTCAAAAATCTTCAAACTACTATATCAGTTTCATTGAAATTTAGATATGCATATTAAAATTTGATGAAAATAGGTTGTGTCATTCTTCTGATCTTATCAGTTGATCTCGATTGGACACTTCTGAAGTCTGAATATTTGAAGAGTAATCCATCGGGTTGGTCTAGTGGTGAACTCGTCATCACAAATCAGCTGATTTCGAAATCAAGAGTTCTAAGGTTCAAATCTTAGTAAAGGAAGTTAATTTTATGCGGATTTGAATATTAGATCGTGGACACCGGTGTTCTTTGGTGGTTGAGTTTCAATTAACCACACATTTCAGGAACGGTCGACCTGAGACTGTAGAAGACTACACTTCATTTACGTTCATACATATCATCCTTACTCATCCTCTGAAGTGATACTTTACGGTGGCTAAACAGAAAAATAAAGAATATTTTTATTGAATTTACTGTAGGACTTTGATGAGGTCTAATAAAAAAAACAAGAATGCTAAACAAAAAACTGTTTTGTGCATTTTATTCAGGATTCTTAAACACAATCGATGTATTCTAAAGCATTCTTATTTATTTAATAGAATGAATTTGAAGGTACAGAAGGTGTCGAAAAACCCTATTTTAAAGATTAAGATGTAGCGTTGCCGTCTCTCTGTTAACTTGTCATCCTTACCAGAGGAGGCGCTAGCGACGCCCGTCGGTTAAATTAAACAAATGTATTTCATGAGAGAATTAAAAAAAAAAGAAATAATACGAGTAGTATCATAAAAAATACTTTAACATGTATTTAACAAATTTATATTAAACATATAAACAATAAATTTTTAACAACGTATATATGAATAAAAATTATTTTTTCTTATAGCGCTAACAATTATACATACACAGCTAACATTAAAACAGAAATAATTTGCTGAAACAAATATTACATTTTCTTTTTACGTGTTTTTATTTTTATGAAAATCTTGGCAGTTATTAGCATATATTTCTTTTTTATGCTCAATTATGTGGAAAACGTATAACCATTCTTGTTATTAATCTTTCATAAATATTACGTGTTCCCAAAATATTTAGATGCCGTAATTTTAACTAAATCCATCCATACGTTTAGTCGGAACTTTCTCTATATTTGATATCTGTAACAAATATAAATAATAATTATTTTTAATCGTAATTTTTTTTAATACTTTCATTTATAGTCGCATCAAAAATTAAAACCATTAGCAACTTATCAGTGTTCGGTAACAGTACCGGTAAATGTGTGATCTTGAACAAACTCAGGTCGACCGTTCCTGAGACGTGTGGTTAATTGAAACCCAACCGACAAAGAACATCGGTTTCCGCAATCTAGTATTCAAATCCGAATAAAAGCAACTACCTTTATTAGGATTTGAACCTGAGAATTTCAACTTCGAAATCAGCTGATTTACGACTACGAGTTTACCGCTAAACCAACCCGGTGGGTTTCACAGGGTTCGTTAGAACTTCGTTGGTAAGAGGGGCGAAGTCAACGAACTTCGTTTACAGTTCTAAACATGACCTAACCTAACAGTGAAATGAAAATGGGGGAAAAATAAGCATGAAAACATTATATTTCAGTACTATTAGATTAATAATAAAGAATGCTTTCAAAAAATACCTCGAATTTTCTTAGACAACGTTTTTTTCAATTTGATGAACCGTGGGACTCGAATATGTCATTTTATTCATTTTTTTAATGTACCTTTACGAATCGCGCGCTAGATAGTAGTACTTGATAGTTCTAGGTAGCGTACAAAAAGTTGATAATGTACTGGAAATTATAAAATTTAAAATAAAATATACTACAGCTTGTTTTAATAGTAAATGAAAGTACTGAACATGAAACAATTTTTTTAATTCCCATCACTTCTTTAAAAAAATAATAAAACGTATTAGTTTACAAGAGATGAAGTGAATGATAAGACTATCAAGAAAAAAATTGGCCGTGAAATTCAATTTGTTTGTTCTAAAGCAATACATTTTAATAATAAATCTATAAGATAACAATCAGTAATTCATAAAAAAAATAAAAGAATAATCTAACAAAACGCAGTGATATAAAAAAAAATACAATGAAATTGTAAACCGTGCGGAGTCTCGCAGATACCATTTCTTCCGCTCAAAAAATAAAAATTTCTGTAATATAAATATAACTGTTTTTAACAAAACGATACTGATATCAAAAAAGGTAAGACAGTACATTTCTATTATCAAAATCTGTTATTAATTTTCTTTAAAAAAAAATGCATTTTACATATGTGTAATAGACAATAAATATACAATAATAGATAATAAACAATGTTTAAGCGTTCCATATAAGAAAAATTTGTTACAAAACCTTTACCGGCCCGATTTCATTTATTAAACAAGGAATAAGCATAAGAATTATATTATTTCTGTAAATGTGATCTGTATTATTCATTGTTTAATAAATGAAATCGGACTGGTAAGTTTTGTAACAATTTTTCTTATTGTATGGAACGCTTAAACATTGTTTATTAATTATTATTGTATATTTATTGCCTACTAGCAGACCCGGCAATGCTTCGCTATATATATATATATATATATAGAGAGAGAGAGAGAGAGAGAGAGAGTTTAAATGAACACAATTGAAAATTTGATAAAAAAAATTAAAAAACTGAACTTCACAAATTTTACATTTCACTTATTCTCCTTCCCCTTTTCCGTTTCCAACTTCTCCCTCATCCCTCTCCCAGTTTCCTTTTTACCCTTTCCCGTTTTCCATTTTTCCCTTTTGCCCGCGCGTATATCGGTCCATTAGTTTTTTTGGACTTTAGCGGACACACATACGAACATGCCTTTTATATATATACATATATAAAATATATATCTATATATATATATAATATATATATATATATATATATGTGTGTGTGTGTGTGTGTGTGTGTGTGTGTGTGTTTTCGAATTCTGGTCTGATTTGGTATTTGACAATCACTAAAAAATTTTGTTAAAAACTATTATTCATAGATAACTAATTGGGATATCAAGTTCTTGAACCAAATATATTGAGTGGATGAATGAACGACTAAATGTGAATTTGGTTATGTTTTATATATATATTAAAATATACTAAAAAATAAATCACATATATTTACTAGTTTTACCGAGCAGTCTTATGTATAAATTTATATATTTTTTGCTTAGTATTCCAACTATGTCATCGTATTTGTCCTCAATAGAAATGGTATTGTTTATTTCTCGCATCTTGAGTTAAATTATTTCCAATGGTACGCCATACTCTAAAATAAATTAGTCTGTATTTGACCTATTTTAATCCCGATAATTTTTAACGTTTCTTAAAGGGATTTTAATTCCTTTACCCTTTCTTACTTCCTTTGTCATTGTTGTACATAACAATCGGAAAGATTTTTGTCTATTAATAAAAATATGTTTTCTCCTCAGATATTTGTATTTTCTCACATTTTGAGTACCTCCAGTCCAAAAATATAAAAATATTGATTGTTTTGTATGTTGTGTGTGCGTGCACACCACCAACACACACACACACACACACACACACACACACACACACACACACACACACACACACAAAAGAGACAGATATACATAATGCACTACCCACTGTGATTGTAAGAATAATAATAATAATATTGATATGTAACTATTAAAGCACGTTCAGTTTATATAAATTATCAGTACATTGTAATTTCTTCACAGCAACAGTTTTCTCAGCACAGACTCGAAACTGAGTGATGTATGCGGGTTTTTGAATAATCGGCCAAAAATAGTAGTTATCCATCTTTCGAACGAGTAAAAAATTATTTCCACGGTTCTTAGTGTTACCCTACAAACACCACGAGAAGATATTACCGTATTTCGTTTCTCATTTGTTTTTTTATTCTATATTTTTAACTTTTTTTAATTTTTTTGTGAAACAATTTGTGAACAATGTAGTCGACAGAATGGCCTTGAATACAATATTTACAGCTTTTCTCTCTGGATTCTGACTTATTTAATGGCATCGAAAAAGCTATTTTAAGTGGAAAATGGAGGCGCTTGAAAGTAAAAGGTAAGTTTTAAAGAAATGTATATCGAACACTGTTTCATCTTTAAATTTACTTTCATCAGTAACCAAAAGAGATATCGAAAAAGACAGACTTTTTTTTTGTAGAAAATTTAATTCCAAATACTGCAAGTGGTTTCTGAATTCGTTTTGCTTGACGGTTTGGCTACAATAAAGTTGATTATCAGCAAGAAACCATCCGGCTTTTACCGCAAACCATTAAAATTACCGCAATCTTGAAACGGTGAAATATTTCGTAATGGGAATAGTTTTATGTTTTTCCTGTTATAAAACGTATGTTCATGCACATATAAATATAAATATTGGATGTATAAAAAAATCAATTATACTGGTGTTTCTTAATTATCACAAATTAATAATGATTAAGTAAATAAATTTAAACGAGAAATTAATCTTAACTACATTATATATTATATGTGTATGTATATATCAGTGTAAAAATAGATCCATTAAATAAAGATTTATCCCAACTTGGGCGGCAGTATGCGTTGTTTCTTTATTTAAAATAAAAAACTAAAATTATTGGTGAATTATTGTTAAAATTTATTCAGTTTTTGTTTCATTCTTCATTTGATCTTATGTATTTTCAATCATTTCTGTTTTTTTTTTAACTGTATTCCATTTGGTTTGTACCTAGAGAATTAAAATAATAAAGAAAATAGTAAAAAAAACTTTTATTTAAAAAAAATAGTATTAATACAAAATAAAAAAAACAGATTTATTATTTACAACAAAATGTCCCATCAACATTTATTTCAGGCGATTTAAATATGTATTTAATATTGGTATTTTAGAGAACTAATGATTAAATAATCGATAGTATTCGATACGCAATGGATCGACAGTAACAATGGGCGGGGCAATGTAGAAAGAAACGCATACGTTACTCGCCTAGCGCGGCAAAGGACAGGACTGAACATGTTTGTATCATTTCAGTTGCAACAGTAGCATACATTGTAAGTTACATGAATCTAAGTTGTTTTTTAAGTTATTGAACTGTTTCTTAACATTATTATTAAAATTAAGTTCTATGAAAATATATTAATGTATTTTAGTGAGTGTAAATCTGTTAAATTAATTCTAATATATTTATTAATAGCTGTTCCAACAGTAATGAAAGTAAGTATAACCAATATTCCACGTAAATGAAATCGAGTATGAGTGTTTTTTTAGTTCTGTTTTGTTTATGTGTGTGATGCACAGATATCCATTTCAACACGGTTGGGTATGTTGCACATAGATGCGATATCAATCCTGGTTTACATATTCTGGTTATAACCAAATCAATTCTTTCGTTTGATTTTTAACATCGTCTTGCATTGTTTTATTTTTCCACTGTACGTTAACTTTGTCACAGCAATTCATCATGTTATTTTTGTTATTCATTTATCTTTAGGTGTTGCGATTATTGGTGGCTCGTTGCTAAAATTAGTGTGGGTGCTGCTCCAGAAAAAGTTTTTCTGGGCCCTTTCAAAGGCTATAGTTAAAGTTTTCTAAAAAAGAACCGAAAAAAAAGAATTAAATAGATTAGCTGAAAGCAGGATAATAATCTAATTATACACTTTATCATATTCAAAAATATGGTAAAAATCGAAACACGGTTTTTATAAGATAATACATGTGTATAAGCACAGTTCCACAGTGATTATACCCGAGCCGCCACTAGTTGTGACATTTATCGAAGCAGATTTTACTTTGATATTAGAAATTTACGAGACGTAATTCAATGGATGGGAAAGGATATTCCTTCAAAAAGTTTTAACTTGTTACTGGATATTTGAAGAACTTAGCAAATAATATCTCTGTGAGATTACAGTCAGAATGGATTCTCTATTATAGATGTTTTAGTATGTTTAGCTCTTGATTGGTCCCTATACTTCTTAGCAACCTCAACATTTGTTGTGATTAGGCAGTTAGCAGCTATTTATGGATTGTCTGATAACTATGTTTTTATTTAGTAGCCGCCCAATAATCTTAATGACTGAAGTATCTATCTATCAGTTAAACCACCAATAAATACCAAAAGGATGAAGGAAAATTAAGCGATTTAATTTCAGTGACCTAGTTTCTTAAACATAATTTTGGTTGTTTACATCATATTTTCTGAATTCATATCGATTGATTAAAAAACTACTCTGACGTTATGGGTAGTGCTATCTTCACTCAAAAATGTAATATTTAAAGAATGTTATCAAATTGTATGTCTAACTCAAAAAGGCAGATGTAATGCATTAAAGCATTTTCAAAATTCCTCAATAATACTAAGTGTATTAACAAGAGTTAAACCTTTTTTTTATACATATATTTTCATGTTGGTTATGTATTAACCAATTATTTATGTTGCCAAAACGAGCGAAACGAAGACAGTAGCCTACGTAATAGATAGAAATTTCGTTTAAATTCCTTCTAGCTAGGATTCTCACTGTTTTTATGTTCCTCATGCTTGTTAGAATAATACTGATAAACAGCAATTAAAGTCTTTTCAGTTTATAAAAAAACTATCAGAGTATTACAATTTTTTTCAGAAAACAATTTGGTCAGCACAGGATTCAAGATTTTTTGAAGTAGGCAGATTTCATAATAGTTGGTCCCCATCTTAAAAATAGTTGATATAGCTGATTACCTATTCTTTGTATGGTTAAAAGATTATTTTGCATGGTTCTTAGCATTACCCGACAAACACCAAGAAAAAGGCGACCGTGAAACTTTGTTTCCCATTTTCTTTTATATTACGTTTTTAGACATGTAACCAGAAGCAGGTGCAACCAGTCTCATTGCATACAGTAACAGTGACAGTGGCTGTGTTGGTTGACCCAAACGAGTTATCGAAAAAGACAAACGGACCTTTTTTTATAGAAAATTTAATGTAAAATACTGCAAGTTGTCTCAAAATTCAGTTTGACCAATAATTTGGCGATAATACAATTGAGACAAGGAACATAATCCAGTTGTTATGGTCACCATCTTGAAACAATGAAACATTTCATAATGGCAATAATCCTATGTTCTTTACAGGTATAAAAAATATGTTCATGCAAATTTTAGATCTATTGGTTGAGTAGTTTTTGTGTGAATGAGTAACACTTGCAGAAAACCACTAGATTTTGATATAGATAATAGATAAAATTAATTATTAATGTGAAGTTCATATCATTTGTTCATATTAATGCATCAAAATAATCTACCTAATTATATGAAATGACAATGATATCACTATGTGAAGATAATTAATGCATAAATAAAATTGAAACATAATAAAGTAACAATTTTTAAGGTGCCTCAATTACTGCGTATTAAGTTATGTATTTAAGTTTATGTTAAACAAAAAATTCTTGGTATATCTGTTATTTAAAAATTTATTAACAGATTAATATTGTTCTGTAAATTGAAAATCTTATGATTTTAAATAAATTGTTTGGATCATTAGTTGTTTTAGAAATTAGGTAATTTAAAAAAGATCATTAGATAATTACATAATAAGGCCCTTTCTTTGTAGGTTGAAGTATTCTACTGACACCATATGATTATTTGACATCTCTTGTACAATTTTCATCTTTATTCTTTGCTTTCCTAGCTAACCTTTGATTTTTGTGATAGTTCCCATTTCCTTTGTATTATCTATAAGTTTTACTTTTCCAGGCTCTCTTTTTTGTACCTTCTACTGTGATTCTTCAAGTACTGTTTAAATTAAATTGCTCATCAGTCAAGATATATCCATACTGATTAGCTTTCCTGTTCTGAATTGTTTCTGATTTATTTGTTTTAAAACTTTTTAACTTGTCCCCATGCCAAAGTGTCTTTGCTTCCATGAGCCCATTATCTTCTACTGTTTGGTGACCCCTATCTAACAACCAATTACAACTTTTATGTCGTTTTTCCTGAGTTATTATACCGTGTAACATGAAAAAGGTTTTGTTGCCTAGTTTGATATAAATAAATGTTATTTTTTTAAGCATAAGTGACTATTTATGTATTTCTTTTGAGTTGTTCTTATTAACCAAGTAAAAATATAAAATCGCTTTGTTTAGCTATCTGATTCACCTATTAATAAGCAAATTAGGAATTATTTTATTAATTTAAGTAGTTATTCATAATTAATTAATATTTATTTAATTTATAATTATTGTTGGGTTTTTCAAACCACATAACAGCATCCGTTGTACATTCATTGATTGAACAGGTGTCTGTCTATAATAGGAATTAATAATCAATATTGTTAACATTTTTTTAAGTGCATTCCAAATGTAGAAAGACAATAGTTTAGATTACCATTACAAATAATCCTTTTTACATCCATTAAAAAATGGATGGTGATAGTTATACTATTTGGAATATACAATAATTTTTAGATTTTAAAAAGGAATATTTTTGTCATGGAGCATGAATTAACATTTTTCCTCCCCGGTGTTTGAATCTGAGTCAAGTCACAATTTATAATTTATTTATTTATTAAATTATAATTGTATCTATGTTTAACATGTGTTGGAACTGTGGTCCATCTTCAGAAAATAAGTCACTGGAGGTAGTCATCACATCATTCAGAGTTGCAAAATGCGTTAAAAGTAGGAAGATACTATATAGAAAGTTCACATAGATGAATATAATTTATTAGACAAATTATAAATTAAAAGTTTATTATTTATATATTAACAAAAAAAGTAATAACAATAATAAATTTATTTTAGGTAAATAAATATTATTCTGTATTATACTGAATAGAAAAAAAGTAAACAAATTTGCTTGTATTTTTTTTCTTTTTATGGAACTGCTGTATTCAGTAATGTGTTATGTAAATATTATATATAGAATGAAAAAGATCTTATGAAAAGCACATATATGTATTTATATAGGTTCTAGAACAGAGTATTGCTGACCAGGGAGTATTCTGATATAAACGTTCTCTCTTTTTGACAATTTTACCTCATATTATCTAGTAGCTTAAATAAATTTAAATCCCTTATGGTAAAATATACTATTCTTTATTTATCCAGAGAGTTATGTTTTTTGCCTTCAGAGATAGTTAAAATGTTAACTAAGAAATATATCTTAATATTTACATTTTACTCAAAACTGTGTTTTATTTATTCTTTATAAATTTTATTTGTTTTTAACTAATTATATCTTTTTAATTTTATGTTTGTTTGTTAGGCTTTTTGTTGAACATTTTTTGAGGCAAAATGAAAGAGAGAATTTTTTATTTTATTAAAAATATTTCTTCTTAAATGTAACACAAAAATTAAGTATTAATTGTCCTGATTATTAAATTTTAAAGGGTCAGAAAGGGATGAAACCGTATAATAAAATTATTTATTTATATTCTTGGATTATTTAATATTTCAAATATTTTTATACCTGAAGAGTTAATAAATAACTACTGATTTAATAATTATTCATCAAAGAGGATGAAAAGGGTTTAACTTGATTATATAGACTTAATTTGTTTTCTATGTAATTGTTTTTGTGTTGGGTATCACATGTTGCACAGTTAATTATGAAAAGGCCCAATAATAATTAAAGAAGATGAATACGAGATTTCAGTTAAGAGATTTCAACTCCAAATAAAATACTGATAGTATGTTTTACGCTAAAAAAAAGAAAATTGTAACAATTGAGCATTTCTGGAGACAAATATCCATTACAACATTCATGGAGACAATACAATTTAATAGAAATTGTATTAGCATACAGTTTGGGGGATTGACCTATTAGAGGTTAATTCCCCAAAATTAAAAATTATCCCCAACATTTTCTGACTTTGGTATGAAACCTAATGTTCTGGTCATATAAAAATATGACTGCTATAAAAATTTTACTTTCTATTTCCTTCAGTAGACAAATATGTAAAATTGTTGTAAAATTGTTTATGTAAAATTGTTACTTTGTCTTGATATTTAAATCTATTAGATTAGGCCTAGTAGTTAAGTTTTTATTTTTGCTTTATTTTTTGTAGTTTGCAAACAAATTAAATTGTTAATTAATGTAGCAAATTGAATCCTAATGGTGGAATGTAATAATTGTTTACTTATTACTTAAAATATTATTTTTTATATCAGAAAGATATACAGTTCATTTTATATCACTGACTGAGAATTTGCTGTACTATCCTCTTTATATTTTAATTTTTAAGTATGTTTTTAATATACGGTAATGTTTAAATGTTTTAATATGCTCTTAGGAAGCAGAAAGCTCTGCAAAAATGTTTAACAAAGAGAAGAAAACAATTTATAAATAATATTAGACTTTGTTGTAATATATAGACATAATCAAGAATCTTGATTTTATTAACTATTCATTTTCTTTTTAGACATTATTTGTTGAAACATAAAACAACTAAATAAAATAAAATATACCTACCCAGTTAAAAAAATAATATTAACAACTAAAGAAAATATAGTAAATTTAACATTTAAAAATGCCTGATTGATTTGCAGTGTTTTTCTTAATTTTATTTATATTTAGCCTTGTGCCTGTCTGTACACACTGCTTCATATGTTAGGTCTAGTGCTTATGTGTAATGAAGTGTTTATTAGAGCTGTCATTAGCAAATATAAAGCCAAGAGCAGTTTCTGACAAATTAGCGATGCAGTTGGTATAAAGTACAGAATTAGTATGTCACATACACCCTTGTGTGCAAGTGATTCAAAGTTAATGATCTGGTAATGGTGGTAAGTAAAGATAATAAGTTGACCATCCTTACTTACCTTACTTTTTTGACACTAGAAAATATTTTGTAAAGATAAAGCTTATATAATAAAAGCCTGATAAAACTCACCTTTTTTTTTTTATATGAACAGTAACAAAAAAAAAAAAAACTATAACAATTCTTTGACAATGTAATGTTATTTATCAAGTGAGTTCCTTTTTACTTTCCTGTCTAGATAGCACTGTAGCAGAGCTATAGCTCTAGAAGGGTAGTATTGTAGTCGGTTCATTTTCGATATACACGGTTTTCACCTTTTCTTGATTTTTAGACATTTACAGAACCCAAAAACCAGATGAAAATTTTTTGGATGTTAATGTTCATATGTACTTGTGTGTGTGCTTTTGGTGTTTGTTGGCTTCTAAATTACCTTATATCTCCAGAACTACAGGACCGATTTTGACCAAACTTTGTCAATTACTTTTATATATGGGGCATTGATGCCATTAATTTTTCAACTTTAAAGGTCAAGGGGTTGATACTGTAGAACAAGTTTATCCTCAGTATCTCGAGATTTTGTCAAATTAAGGTCATATTTTTCTTAAGCATGTTTGTTAACAATTAAAAAATAACAATGTCTGCAAAAAAACTTTCCAAAATCCCACCCCACCCCAAAAAATACTGTTGTACTTGTCTATGTTGTGATATCAGAGGTGAATGGTAGAATTAAATAAATGAATAATATTCAAAGTGTGAAGTGATATTTAAACTCGGTCTGGGTGGGTTTTGAACTCGATCTGCCGACTAACTCGGTACCTGGTGCATTGCGTGCAAGTGAGCAAACCTCGCGGCTAGACAAGTCTGCTGACTGAGCAAGTAAAGTTTGTTCTATGTAAGTTGTGAAATTTCATTAGTTTAGTTAGTACCAACTGTCGCCTCTAGTACTGCCACACCTGCGCGAATTTTTTAAATACGTATGTGCACATGGCTTAGCTAGAATCATTGAATTACATAACGAAAAAATATTATATTTATTTAAATATAATTATATTTATTTAAAGTGATAAATATTGACATCAGTTATTTTTCAGTTCAATTTAAATTTCACATTTCAGTTAAATTTCAGTCTTATAAGCTACACCTGGTGCAAGAACTTTTGGAAGATGATTTTGACCACCAAGTTGAGCTTCCAACATATATACTAGGAATATATATATAGTTTTATATATATAAAACAATTTTTCATATATTTTCTATTTCTAATGATGGCTATTATTATTTTTAAATTTTGATATGATTGAGAAGAGGAGATTCTTCCCCAAGCTATTAACATGTCCCCCATCCTTGTCTGATGTCACTCCTATTATTTCCAATCTGTTTTTTAACATCTCATATCATGTATTACCCTCTTTACATTATTTTACTCCACCTTAAATCTTACATTTGTCTCTGAGACAATTTTTCTGCACTGTATAGCTTTGTGCCTTTCTCAGTTGGAACGGTCTATTGTTCCTGTGATTTATCGTATATGAACTTCTTTTTGTGAGGATACTTTATGAGTGTACTCTCAACACCTTACAACTGAAGAGCTGAAGGTTATAATTAGAGAGAAGATTGGAGGTATTACACTAGGGGTATTGTGAAATACAAAGGACAGTTTTGTTCAGTCATTAGACCACAGTATAGAAAAACGTTGAACCGACTGAATATCTAGTTTTATAATCCAAGATAAAATTCTTTATAAACGTTTATTAAATAATTATTCTGAAGTTTCAGAAGAAAGTTGTTTTATTTCTAAACTAAATACTTTTCCACGCCTTACATTTATAAAACATATTTATTATTACATTTTGTTCCTTTACTTAAATGAAAAAAGTGATTCTGGCTAAGCTTACAGCCTCTACATAAAATGTTGAATGCATTAAAATTATAAAAAGGGTTTAGTAACTATAGAAGTTTTCCTGTAGCACCTAACTTTTCTGTTATTAATGCTGAATTACCCATCAGTAGATTAGTTACTGCATTAGATTCATTATTTTATCTAGTTTAAATGAAGATTTAATTGCAGCATATAATATTTCAAAAATTCTTATTTGATACTGATTAGAAAGATCGTAATTAATTATACTTTGTTTGCTTGTTTTGAATCTCGTACACTTCTATGACTGATATTAATTAATAGAACTCTATTATATAATAATATAGAACCAGTTATTTCAATATTAATCTTTGTATTTGCTGCTGCAATTGAGTAATTTTATGAAGCTGCTTAATATTAATACAAATATATATTAGTTCTTTTTTTTTAAATACTTATATTTTAGTCGCAGCTAAAAAGTAATTTAGTAATTAGCGACATATCAGTGTAATTTAACTGTACCGGTAAATTTGTAGTCATGAAACTGAGGTCGACTACTCCTGAGATGTGTGGTTAATTGAAACCAACCTCCAAATCATTCATCTCATCCTCTGAAGCATGCCTAATGATGGACCTGGAGGTTAAACAAAAAAAACCTCCAAAGAAGTATTTTCAAAGCTATGGGATCATTAACATATTTTACATTTTAAAAATATAAGCATTATTGCTTTTAATTTTAGATATAAATTAACAAAATTTAACTTACGCTTGCTTCCCTTGCTAACCTCGACTAATTAACAGTAACATTTTGATTATTTAAATAATAAATAACTGCAATAATTACTGAATTTATTATTTAAATACTCAAAACATTTCTGTTTTAATTAGTCACTGTTAGCAAGCGTAGATTAAGTTTGATTAAATTATATTTATTAAATAAATAAAAGTGGTTATAAAAATGGTAATATACTGGTAATATCAAGTGATATTAACAATAACCCTAAAGTTTGGGATTTATTAGTTGATGGCCTAATATATTGTAAGTACCAATTTCACTTCTTACTCTAAAGTAGCACATTTGGGAAACGATTACGTTCCCCAACTTTTGTTTTTAGCTGTTTTTCTTTTTTGTTGTTTAGCTTCCGGAACCAACATAAGGTATTACTTCAGAGGATTAGTGAGGATGATATGTATGAATGTAAATGAAGTGTAGTCTTGTACAGTCTCGGGTCGACCGTTCCTGAGATGTGTGGTTAATTGAAACCAACCACCAAAGAACACCCTCCAGTAACACTTTTCCCAACTTTAGCCTACTCTGACCTTACTTTAGTCGCTCCCAACCTTAACCTACTTTTTTTTTAGCCTCCGAGATCACTGTTAGGTATTTTTTCAGAGGATGAGATAGAATGAAAATTTTAATATTAACCTAACCTACCCTTTATAACTTATCCTAACTTCATATCTGGGTTTATGATGTGCTGTTAAGATGTACTTAGGATTAACAGAAAGTTAATTACAGGACTACCCAAAAAGGAGTGTAATGTTTTTAGGGTGTATGTATGTATGTTCCACCGTAACGGCTCAATGGCTGAACCGATTTAGATGTATGATTCCGTGTTGGAATTCTTTCCTTACGGGGAGTGTCATTGGCTATATAAACATGTATATATGTATAATTATAACTAAAGGCCATAAAAAATCATGCATACAATTCTAAATTGACAATCAATAGTATTTTTTTCAGTATAGATTTATGTTTATCGAAAATGTTGCGTTTTAAGTTCTGCTATGATATTGAATGATTTATGGTAGTAAAATTAATTAATTTATTTTTATAATTAATATTACTGCTGATATTTATTGTTTATAAACATTTAAGAAAAAATCGTATGATTTTTTGACAGGCAATATGTTCGATCATGCAAGCTTGCTCTTTCCTCTTTTTCTTATTTGTTGGTGATGCTTCATCTTGCTTATGTATTACTTGCCGGTAAGACCTTGCTTCGCTAGCTCGACCTCTGGTCATGGCTAGCCTTCATCTAGCCATGGGACTCTGCCCGCTGGATCCTCAAAGTGTTCGTATCTTCATGTTTGTGAGAATAGTAAGTATTTTACAGAAATATTTTAAGAAAAGAAATATTAGTGTAGAGAATATCTTTCTAAACATTTTGGTGTTTTTATATTTGAAATAGGTTCAAGGAGTGAGTAAAGCTAGCCGTATTGATAATAGAGAGTTATCTTGTGTGTGTTCGTGTTAGGTTGTTTAGTTGGTAGTCCAGCTGGTGCTATTGGCACAGTGCTGACCACGTGATGAGCTGGCCAGATGCGCGCCAACGACTCTCTTCTACTAAATAATCTTTTTTTTTTTTTCTGCAAAATATTAACCAAATACACCTTTTTATTAATAAAACTAATAAACAATAATAAATAAATAAAAATATAAATTTAAATAAAAATAATTAAGCTTAGATATTAGATAAAATAATCTGTAAATTAATTGACTATAAACTGCTTCTAACGGGAGAGAGTCGTGGAGGGAAACTAAGGGAAACAATAAATCGGACTTAAATAAACATTTAAAAGACCAAAAGAAACTTTATAAAGAAATAACTAAGAAATAACCTTAAGGTGTTTAATAAATAAAAGAAAAGCATCAATTTAAAAAAAGCTTAAAGAAGAAACTAAAAACCAAAGGAGAAAAGTACTAAACAAAAACTTAAACCGGTTGAAAAAGTTTTTATAAATAACACGAAAACTATCTTAATGTAAGAAAAAGAAAAGTAAAAACAGAAATGTAGAACCATAACAATAGTGGTGGGGGGAGTGGGGGGAGCCCCCATCACAAAAATTAGCATACTTTTTATTTAATTTATAAGTTTTTTAATTCATATTTACAAGTTGTAAATAAATAACATTTCTTCTAATTAATTAAATTAAAAAAAGCAGTAGCCATAAATAACAAAAAGACCTATGTAGATCTAATTGTAGACTTATGTAGAAACTAATCGAAAAAGCTTTGAAATCAGTTAATTAAAACAACATTTATGATAAAGAGAACACTTCTTAACCATTCAATGCAAGATTTTAAAATCAACAGGAATATAATGGTTTAAAAAAGTACTAAACCAAAACAGGCATAATATAAAACAGAAATGGTAGAACCATGATAGAGGAGGGGTGGGGTTAAGCGACATGGGGTGGAGGGTCCCCATGTTGAAAATTCAAGATATGAATTAAATATTTTTTAACTAATGAAATCTAAGACATTTATATGTATTGGTATGTAAGACTATTTGTATTGCAAATATTTTACTTTTTAATAAAGATTTTATATTATGATAAAAAGTATGTACATTTTTTAGTAAGTAATTTTAATATTTACTCGATTTCCGTTTAAAAAACCAAGATCTTTAAAAAAAGAGAATATTTTTGTATGTATAGAAATTTGGTTTAGTTTGTCATTACAAAGTATAAAATTAAATTATTGTAATTAAAACACTTTAATAGGCAAATAGATTTTAATAAAACTTTACAGTTATTTTTTTTATTCAAATTTTTAAAACGTAGTCAACATTTTGGGATGATGTATTGTTCTTAATTTTCTAAAAAAATATTAATCTTTGAAAGCCTGAAAAGTTTTTAAAATTAATTTCACTAAATTTCATTTAGTTTTCTTCCATTTTTATTTAATATTGTTTATATTTAAGTTATCCTTGTGCCCCATTTTAAGTACCACCTTTAAGTAATAATATTCCTTAGTTGTATACAAAACATTTACACAAACAAAACTAATCGAAAAGGGCTGTTATTAGCAGCCACAATTAAAAATCATGTTAACGATTCAAAACAAAGGTTTTAAAACCTAGAGATACAAGAAATCATACTTATAAATTGTAATGAAACGTTTAAAGAACTAAAAGACAATAAATTAAATGATAAATTTATTGTCTTTATTTCTTTATAAATGTTGAAACATTATTTACAATTCATTTAAATAATATAATTCCCGTAAAAACATTACTGTGCCATCTAGATTTCATAAAAAATCAAGAGAATTACACTATCAAAAGTAGCCATGAATTGGATTTTATCTTACTTTTGGTCATACTATAGGTCCTGTATTCTTTGTAGAGATTAGTGATTGATTTTCTGTAAATTTTTAATAGATTTAACTGATCAACATGTAAAAGAGGAGAATCGAGATTCATTATGCATAGTTTCAATAAAATTGATTGAGAAAAATAGGGTTTAAAAAAATTCAAAAATTAATTTTAACTTGAAACTCGGATTGAAACTGAAAAGTTCTAGAAATTGATTTTTAAATGTTCATAATCAATCAGTTCAAACCCAGCTCACACAGTGATACACATTCAGCTCCCAATTCATTTAAGTTTGTGCGCTTCAACTGGAAAATCTCTACTACTACATTATATATATATATATATATACACACACGCGCGCGCGCATGCGCAAACACACACACATTTTGTAGAAATTTTTTGGTATGACATGCATCCAAGAAACATAGATAAAAAACTGGTTGAAAAGGTTCGGGTAGTTTTTTGTTTATCCTGAACAAACAAAAATCCTTTTCCTCTTTATGTAATAGTACAGATAAAGGAGAGAATAACTTAAAAGTATAAATAAATAGTTTTAATAGAGGTTTTTTCATGATTGTTTTTGCATTATTCTTTGTGTATATGATATATATATATATATATATATATATATATGTAGAAGTTTATGTAGGTGTGGAAGCTATAGGGACAGTGAATTTGCAGCTCAGTGAGCTTATCGCTAGGATGCTTCGTGGAATTTCACCTTTTATCTCTAGCTATACAATGTGTTGCACCAAGGATTTATTTGTTTTTAACACTATGTAACTGACTAACATGGTTTTTTAACTAGGTAGATTTTATGAGTACACCCAACAAACACACACACACACACACACACACAATATGTAAAAGGTACATTCAGTGTGGTTGTATTTTATATTTCATTAGATATCTGGAATTATTATTTTATATTTTTGTTTTAATTTTCATTCAGAATCTTTTTCACGTATTTTGGATTAGAATAAATACCAGTTAATACAATATTGTCATTGCTGCAGTCACTCTTTCATTATCCATCAGATCCTAAAAGTTATTGTTATTATTATTATGGTTCAATTGTTTTTGTTCATTTTAATTTTATTTATTGTCATTTGATAACAACAGATTTAATAAAAATATAGAAATGTGTTTGTACGATTATTATTAAATAATTTAATTTCAAAAAGTATATAATTTCATATTTTTAACTTTCATGGTTTTACTTTGATGGTTCGGATTCAATTAACTACACATCTCAGGAATGGTCAGCCTGAATCTGTATAAGACAAAAACCTCATTTATATGTGGTAGATATCATCCTCATCACATCAGGCCACTGGGGGCCCAATTCTATTCACAATAGACAATATAATGTGTACGTTTCAATCTATTCACTAGTTGAATAGATTGAAACGTACACATTATAAATAGAATTTAAAAAAAATTCTTTAAAACTATCGGCCTGCTTGTTATGGTTAACATTTTATCTGTTTCATCATGAAAGTTTTGAATTCAATTATAGTTAAAGATGGGTAGTTTTAGATTAAACTTTTCACCCACAATTAAAGCTGTTTTACTACTAAATTTCTTCTAGTGTGTGAACTCGTTACGTAGACTAGTGTATGAGAGGTTATGCAGAAAGTAATTGTGGACTACTAAAAAAATCAAGATCTTTAGTTATAGTACTATTTGAAGTACAAATCTTACTTAATTTTTCTAAACAGTTCGCCCCCCCCCCCCTTGTAGGAATCTTATAATCATGGGAGACCAAAGTTTATTCCTTTGTTAAAAAACGATGCCCCTTGCAACACAAGCAATGTATTAAAAACTTGTTTAATATTAGTCGTGAAACTAATTCACATTAATTCTGGATTCTCTCTCTCTCTCTCTCTCTCTCTCTCTCTCTCTCTCTCTCTCTCTCTCTCTCTCTCTCTCTCTCTCTCTCTCTCTCTCTCTCTCTCTCTCTTGGTTTTCTGGGATTTCTGGGATGAAAACCAATAAATTGAGGTAAGAAGCCCTGTTTTTTTTATGTTTGACGTGCTATAACTTTGTATAATGGGAAATAAATACATAAAACTTTAAACAAGTATTGTGGAGAATTTGATTTTGAACAAATAGTGTAATAATTTAGTAATATATAAAAAAAATAATGCAGTATTATATTAAAAAGTATATATAATATTTGCCGAATTAGTTTAGATTAAGATTGATCTGATCACTTTTCCAGGATCAGATAAGTATAATAGCATTCAGATGCAAACTGAATAATTACTGGATGTTTTAAAATCTTGCCAAAATGTTGTTATTCCCAGTTCTATGTAAATGTGTGGAACACACTTATTGTGAATATGAAATTTTCTAATCGGTGAAATAATCACAGAAGTAATTAATTGATTTCATCTAAAAAATTAGACAATATTGTTTGCTTTGTAATTTTTTTTAGAAAATGTTAACTTTGTACAAAAAAAAATAAAATAATTTTTAAGGAACACAAACATGAGTTGTCCCATCATTTTTCAGCCACATAAATTTTAATATTTTTGACCAATTAAAAATTAATTAAAAAAGTTAATTAAAAATTCTTATTTATTTTTGTTTAAACTTGCACATGTGAAAATGTAAAATATTTCCAAAAATATAAATGCCCACTTTTATCAAACCAGAAGAAGAAGTGTTTTTACAGAATACTGGTGAAATGTTATAATGAAATTTAAAGTATTAATGTATTAAATTTAAATTATATTAAATTAAACTAAAGTATTAAATATTAAATTTAAAGTATTAATTTTAAAGTATTAAATTTAAAATATTAATTCCTACACAGACAATTTTTTTGTGTAGGAAAAGGATCATATTACATCAACAATCAATAAATTATCATATTAAAAATTGCATTATACGTAATCATTATTAGAAATGTAATATAAAAAATAGTAATATTTCATTAATTTTTATATATATTTTTTATTTTAATATTTATTATTTTAATATTTATTATTTTTTTATATATTATATTTCTAAATATATTAACTATATATAAATTATTATTTTTTATATAAAGGCTGATTTATAATTCTGTTATCATTTAGCTAATTTTCCATCAATTTTTCTTGAAGTGAAATTAAACATTTTTTATCAGTATCATTATTACTTTGTTTATGAAATTTTAACTATGCTGAGTTGAAAAAACCTTTGATTCTTTCTACCGTTTTAATGTGTATGTACAGAATATAAATGTCTATATATATATATATATATATATATATATATGTAAGTCAAATAACTTCATTGTAAGCTTCTAAACTTTATATTTATTTAGTATTTTTATATGGTTTAATATTATTTCATATATTTATTAGTATAAACTTTAAAACTATTTCTATTCTTTTTCTTATAATTGTGCAACTTATGTTGCTTTTATCAAGGTGTTTCTATTGTTTTGCTTGATCTGAACAGGATGCTAGAATATTTACTGTATCTGTGCTATCATTTTCTGAAGTGATCTGCGAAATGTACAACTATATTCTTATCCGAATAAAATATTTATCTATTACTATTCTAAATTCTACGCAATACAATGCCATCAGATCGGTCTATGGTTAAAGATTTCAGGGAAGCAAAACACAAGATTAATTTATCATTAATTTCATTATCTCTGTTCTGTGAGTTTAAATCATAGTAATTTATTCATTGTCTGTTTCTAAGAAAGATTTAAATTTGCCTAACTTTACTAAAACTTACAGTTAATAATAAATTTTGTTTAGCTTAATTATAATATTAATATATTATACATTTCAGCCCACTGGACTGTTCTGGTAACTCATTGCAGTCAGTAGTTAAACAGCCGATTTTCAAAGTTTAAGGTTGTGAGGTTCAAATCCTAGTAGAAGTCATATAAAAGCAGTTGCTTTTATATGGATTTGAATCTAGCCAGTGGATACCAGTGTACTTTCAATTAACCACACATCTCAGCAATGGTTGGCTTGAGTCTGTACAAGACATCTCATTTACATGTCAATATATAACATCCTCATCTCAATGGGCTGTGGGAAGAGGTTGCTTATTGTTCACTAGTTGAACAGACTATAATATACACATTAGGAAAAACGTTTTTTTTTAACATTATTTTAATATTGAAAATAAAGTTCTTTTATGAATTTGATATCTTACCTTATTGATTTTCTTTTTTAAGGTTCATCGTCGAGTATTATAGTTTGAATTCTTCTAGGTTCAGAGAAAAATATCTGATATAATGTACTAGCCATTACAGCTCCTAAGAAAGGTCCTAACCAATATATCTGAAAATTAAAAAATGAATAAATATTATCATTAAATAAATAAATTAATGATTATTATTTTAAATCCCATAAATAATCTGTATATTTAAAATATAAAACAATCTTTTTTTTTTAAGCAAGTAGTACATTTTTTACTGCAAGATGGTTCTTGCAGTAATTTTTTTAATAAGAATGATATATACAAAAAAAAAATAATAATTTGGAAGTGTGTATTGAAATATTATCATAAAAAAAAAAAAATAATTATGAATATGTTTTTTTGGGTCCTTAAAAAATACCTGTGTCAAAAGCTGGTGAATATGTCTGTCTAAAAAATATTTTTATCCTTGTGTTTTAGTAATTATTGAATAATTGTAAAAAAGACATTCACATAAACCAAAAGGGAGGTACTTATTCTCTTACTCTTAATCTTACTCGCTCGACAAGTCTTGCTCAAAAATTGCAAAACTATACTCAAGAATAATCATTCTAATCAAGCACACAAGGGAGATTAAAGAGTGAGGTGACTTTTCCTTTGTATTCTCCACTAAGTTGAATACATTATTACAAATCGGTGTACCAAAGTCTAAAAAATTTGGTACAAAGAATTGACTGCATGAACATTGTTTCTCTTAGACTAGGCAATTTTAACTTGTCTCTTGAATCTCAGGTGATTTATATTATGTTATTTTAATGTATCACCTTCTTCTGTAGTATTTACTCCCTTGTATACTGCTCTTGCTCTTTAGGGAAACCAATTAATACTTTTCTATTAGTTCCTCTCTTCATGGTAGTTGACGACTATACAAGCTTCATGATTACATACTAATTATCCAACTGTCTGAAATGATTGGATGATTAGCATTTGAAACATTCTTTCAAGATTTTTATTCCAGATATCTTACCTACGGTTTACCTATACCTATGGTTTATTCTACGGTCTAACCTACGGTCTAACCTACCATAGGTCTAACCTACGGTTATACCTATGGTTTATTCTCTTGATAATAAATTGAAACGATCAGTATTTATTAACTTTTGTTATGTGACAGCAAGCTCAAGCTTCCTTTTATTGGTAGGTGTATTTCACTAATGCTATTCATTCTGTTTAAAACTTCTTGATTCATAACTCTTATCTATCCTTGAATCATTGAGCATTTCTCTTTGACGTTATAATTCAAAAAAGTACTAATTCTTTATTTTTATTGCTTTAAAAATCCAGTACTTCAATTTTCCTTTTCTAATTAATGCTGGATGCCTGATATTTTTCCTAGTACTTAACAGACAAATGGTAGATTGATTCTGGATATTTAGATGTAAACTTGTTTTTTCCTTAAAGTAAAAGTATATTATATGATTGTTTTCATAAGCTATATGTGTATTTTAAATGTTTTGTAACACCTATTTACATTATTGATTGATTGAGAGAAGCTAAAAGTTAACTAGAACAACTCAAAGAGACAGAATTTCTTGTTAGCATTACAGCAACAAACCTCTTAATATATTTGTAATTATTGTTTCATAGAAAAAAAATTGACAAATACATTTTAACAAAATGGAAAGATATCCTAGGTCATGTGATTCCACAGCTGTGGACATGTGGTAAAATTTGTTTTGATTCTTGCAAATCATTTTAAAAAGATCAAAGAAAACCAACATTTAGGAGGGATGTAACATTTATTATGATTTGGTGACATGATGTACCATCACACTCAAAACAGCTAGGTCCCACATTTCAAAGTACAAGTAATTAAAAGATATAACTTGTAGACTCAGAGAGTAGTACATGTAGCGAAACATGCTATGTTATTATAACACTGTATGGAAAAGTAGAAAGTAGTGGAACAAATATTACTTTGGTACAGCTTGATACCACTTGGATTCATAAATAGCATAGTTTCATTTAGTCTACCCAAATTACACTTAGAGAGCCCTTCTGGGGAGGGGCTTCACGGCAACCAGAAGCAGAGGTGTGTTGCCCCAAGGAACCAGTTGGGACCCCGGTGGGTATGTCTGGAAGGTGGACAGTGCTGAAGGGTGGCGGTTTAGTCTTTACTGCGTCACATTAGGTCAGTCGAGGCAATGTCTTTTAGGCGGTTACCGGTTGACCTGTTGTGGTTAAAAATGGTCAGTAAAAAAAAAAATTACACTTAGAGAAAAAAAAAATTGTTACCTTTACTTTTATAAGTGGAAATGGTAAAGGGGTTTATAATAAACATAAAAAAAAAAAATAAAAGTGTGACGGAGATGGTGGAGGGGCGATTTGGGGGGTTGGGGGTTGAAAAATAAAGTTTCCAATACAAAATTTGTAGATCATGCAAAAATCTACAACTTTTGAACCTCAAAATTTCTGAGAAAAATGCGAAAAATCTTTCTCTCTTTTTTTTATATTTTCTGCAAAAATAATTTAATTTTGACAAAACTTTGTGAAAGTATACCTTTCTGTGTCTAAAATAACCAAAAACGTTTTTTGACGTCAACTTTCACTGGAAATTGCAATACCATTTTCCACCCCTTTCAACCTCCCAAATTAACCCTCTACTACTCCTGCCTACGCATTTATTTTTTTTACATTTATTATAAGCTCCTTTACCATTTCAACATATAAAAGTCAGATAACAATTTTTTTTTCTTCTAAATGAGTTATTTCGATCGGTCTAATTGACGAAAGCATGTCATAGACAGCAATAGCTCTTTCATAGATCTAACATGTTATTGAAGATTTTTGGTTGGCCTCAATCAACCAGTAATGTAGTAACAGTTCAATTACACTACAAATGCATACAAATGTTGATGGCCACATGTAGAACCAAAATTCATTTGATTTGATGTTTCTTGTTATCTGTTTCATAAATTTTAATAAATATTCTGCTACATATAGATAGAAGTACATTGGTTGTATTTTGATGGAATTTTGCCGATTGTAATCTTATTTTACCTTTTTTGCATAATAAAGTTAGTATTTTGAAATCTGTGAAAACTGAAATAATATGTACTTGACCAGTAAGTGAGCTGAATGAGTGTTTATTTAATATCTTTTACATAATCTCATTAAATAATGTTGTAGAGTGAATTTAAAAAGTCATTTAGAATCGTATACTTTGTACTGAAAACAATTCTTATGTTATTGGTATGGTTTGATATTGGGATTCAATTAATACAATTGTTACAGGAATCTGAGCGTAAACAAGTTTGACCGTAACATTTTAATTAAGATTTTATTATATAAATAATAATTAAGGACTGATAGGAACAATATCTGCACAAATAAGGACAATTAAAGATTGAGAATGTTGAAATTGTATAGGTTTATTACAGTTAATTCAATCAGCACATAAATATGAAAAAAATAACATTTCCTATAAGTGGGGCATAAAATTTGAGAGTTTAAACAATTTTAACTTATTTAAAATATTATCATTGGTTTACACTTTACAAAAGTTACACAAATAAATATTTTAGATTTTATTTATTTATTATTTTTTAAATTTGAGCAGAATAATTATATTTAATAAATTATGGGAACACAAGAGGTGGTAAAATGATAAATAAAATGCACAATTCATTAGTAGTTTTACTTTCCCGACTTTACTAGCAAAGTATTGTTGTTTTTCAGTAAATAACTGTCTTAAATATTTGTTAAAATTTTCTTAAATCTTTGCCATCTCAATATTTTTTAGATTTTTTAAGTTTAACTTGTAAAATCATGAAATTTTGTGTATTAGAAACATAAATTCTATGGTATTATGTGTTTGAAAATATTGATTGAGAGTTAGAACATATTAATGAGGTGCTATGTTCAAAACAAACATGAAAAATGTTTGTGCAATAATTTTCAAATATAAATGATTTTTTAATATTCCTAATTCTGTAAGCCTTTTTTGATTGCTCTCTGTATGGAAATTTCTTTGAATTTTTTTTTTATATTGATTTGTATGTTTGAATGAAGAATTTCACCTTTCATGAACATCAAGTGTTCTTTCTAATGCAGGAAAAACTATTATATTTAGAATTATGGGGAAAAGGTATGTGAAAATATTAAAATTTATTTCAAATACAACGATGGATATCAAAATGATGTAATGAGCTTTTTAAAAATTTCTGACTGTGTTTAAAAAACCTGTCAGAATACAGGGTAAAGATTACCTAAGTATTTTGACAAATAATTCTGTTACATTTACAAAAAGTGTTTTGATGAAAATATAAATAAATAGTCTTCTACTACAAAGACTAGAAAAGGAAACATTTTATGACAGAAAGGAAATTGATTGTTGTTTACTTTTCACTAGCTGTTCCTGGATTTCCTAAGGATGTAATAGGTTCAAAACATCTGCAGAAACACAGAATTGATTTCTTTGTGAATAATTACCTATACAGCCGCTTCCTGTTAGAAATAGAATGAAGATGTCACTTGTTGCACTAAATATTACTTGAAATTCAGTTAGCTTAGCATAATGAAGATGTTGACTCATGAAAAAGGAAATGGGAACCCATTTCATTCTTAATTTTACTTTAGTAAGCCTGTTATAGAATATTTTTACCTTTGAGAATGCCTGTACAAATCTTTGGTATGACAAATTTTGGTTTTATTTCACAATATTTTTAACCTTCTTAAAGTAGATTTTAACAGGATAAGACAGAAATTAATAGAATCAGAAATACTTAATAATATATAAGATTGGAAAAAAGAAATGAAGATAAAAAAGCAAAATAAAATTTTTGAAAAGCTTTCAGAAAACCCCGTACTCCTTTTTAAATGAATTTTAAAAATGCTTTTAATTTTTAATTTTTCAAGCACACGGTTAAAATTTTCTTATATTTCTCTGAATGTGGAGGTATCTGGTTTGAAATAAATTTAAACATTATAATATTTTAAAGTGGTGCACTCATCCCTGTTAACTAATTCTATCAAACAACTTATTGTAAAAGAATTAGTTGTTTAAATTTTTCTTCGTTTTCAGACTCAATTCAAAGTTTACTCTTTTAAAATAATTTTTGTGAAACGGTGTAGTCAGAATTTTAATAATTTTAACTTATCATTGTAGAGAATAGATTTTTAGTTTTTTAAAAAGTATTTCTTTTCGTTAAATTTGAGATATATTTATTTTGTAATCAGTTTTATCAACTTAGCATAGTTAAAATTTAATATATTTTTTTAATAAATTGTCTCTAGCTTATCAAATTAATATAGTACTTTTTAAAAATCATTTTTCTTTTGGTAAGAAAATAAGTTAGGTTGTAATAGTAAAAATTAATTCTCCACTTTATCTGTTGTAAAAGGGTTACATTCTATAGAGGTACGATTTTGTAATTCATAACTTCGGAATTAATGATTATAAAAAAAAATATTAAATTTTTGAATTCTTGTTTGTCCCGTTTGCGTTTCTATACTATTCATCCGATTGCGATGAAACTTTGGTGAGTTGCGCGCACGCCCGCGAAGGTTTCTGAATTAGTTTGGACCCGCTAGGAGACATTGGGGTTGAGATATTTCGAAAAACCGTATTTATGGTCCGATTTGGCTCATATTCAGAATATATATTAGTTACGTAAAAAGAAATATTTTTGCAAAACTTATATCCGCTAGGTGGCGCCCGTGTCGAGATATTTTTGATACAAACAGACTTTCTAATATATACAGACTTTCTTCTATATATATATAAAAAAAGGCAATGTTCGTATGTGTGTCCGCTGTAGCTAATAAAACTACTAGACCGATTTACGCATAGGAAAAAGGGAAAACGGGAAAAATGAAAAGTGAAGGATTAAATTTTGTGAAGTTTTTTAATGTTTTATCAAACTTTCAACTGTGTTCGTTTAATATATACTCAAATCAAGCAATGGCGAAGCATTGCCGGGTCTGCTTGTATAACTTATTGATGTAATATGAAGATTCTGTAGAAAGTTTTTCAGCTTTTCTCTATTATATTATTGAACTTAACAAGCCTGATTATCAGATCAGGGAACTTGAGAAAATCATTCCTTTCTGGATCGTGGAGAGGTCTACAGTGGCTGGTTTTTTCGTGCCCTTGCAGTGTGTAGGTCTGCAGACGGAGTTTAATCGAGGTATTTGATCGTGGTAGGATAACGCGTGGCTAGGGTTCCGGCCTAGGCATTGGATTGGTTGGAAGTAGGGGCATTGTTATCGTGCCACGGTTTTATTGGTATCGCGTGTGATTCTATTTGGGGTTCCCATTCGCGGAAGTGGCCAAGCTGCCGGGGTATGGTAGCCCTTAGGGCCGGGGGCGTGACTTCGTTTCGCCGGTGGCGGTCCCTGATTGTGACTTTGTAATGCCGCGTGAGACTCCATGATGGGACCGGGTGGGTGTGCGGTGTTTGTCCCCGGCTCCTGCGTGGATCAGGGTGAGGTTACGTTCCCCTTCTTAGGTGACCTAATTTGGTGACTTATTGGGTGTAGATCTGAATTTCTATGTTGTGTAAAACTTAATTTTGATTAATATGAGTGTGGCTTGCATTACTATAAGTGTGACTTACAACTCGTTCGTTTTCTGAGGCATTCGCAGTCACGAATGATGTTGTCAAATCTAGACTAGGCGCGCTTCCGCGGTCTCGGTTAGTTAGTTTGATGGAATCATGTTAGGTTGGATGTGAAGGTGTCTGTTTGAGGCCTACGTGAAGGCAAAATTTGGTTTGTATTTTACTGATGCAAATGTCTGCTGAGGCATTTACATCGGTGGCATCCCAATCGAGGCCTGGCTGATGACTGTGAGATGTAATCAATTAGAGGTTCTAAAGATGACCTCCGGTAAAGCCTCTCAGGGCTCAGAACAGTGGGGAGGTGGTGTGGCGACCAGTAACGTCACAAGGTGGGTGGCTTTCCCTACAGGGTTGGGAGGCCTGATTATCAAGTTGATTGTTGGTCTGGTCAGGACAAAACAAGACCGCATATACAGGTATGCGGTCAACTTGTCCCAAAATGGTATCATTAATTACTTCCCTCTGTTAAAGTTGGGTGGGATTTTTAAAATAACTGAATATTTAGTTAGATTTGAATGCAGGACCTGAGAGTATGCAGGTGATAGTATCTATTCACCTGCTGGTTTCTAAATAAAGAAGGGAAATATGAATAAATGTCACTGTGTATATTTTACTACTCATTTGCAGAAGAAAGCAGTGAATTTTTAAAATCCAAAATTCTTTAAAATTAAATATTTCAAAATTGTTTAAATAATAAATGCTGCATTATATTTCTTCTCATATTGAAATAGTAAAATATCTAAAAAAATGGAGCTGGGAGTATTATTAATTTTTCAAAATTCTTGTAAGTTCTTTTAAATGAGAAAGGAAAATCAAGAGCATGACTTATTAATTCTCCAGTTTTTAAGTCTTGTATTAAAGTAATTGAATCATTCTGTGTAGGATTGGTTGTCTTAAATTATTATCATAAAAATTACAAAAGTTGTAACAAGTTTATTATGATAAAGTATACAGTGTATGATTTAATATTGTGTTGTAAGAAGTTCAAGTGAAAATAAATAAAGTAAATTTGTTTGGGTGACTTCAAGTTTATTATTAATGAGTCAAAAGCTTTGTTTAAAGCCGTAGAGATTTCTTTATTAATTATTAAGAAATTCACAAGCTGTTGCTTTGATCAACTGTTATTTGTTAAAACTCTTTTGCTACTAATCATGTTTATCAGATATACTTTCCATTAAAATTTATTATATTTTAGCCTTCACAATCTTTATTAAATTTTTGTTTAATATTTATTACATTAATAAAAATAATTTTATGCTTGACAAAATTTGGTTAATATTTTTTAAAAACAAATTTAATGAATAACGTACACTAATACATTAAAACATGCTTCAGATCTTTTTAAATTTTAATTAGGAGTATGAATGTCATTATGGTTGGTGCTTTTGTTAAATTCTGTGGTGTTTGTTTGGTCTTACATTGTTTTTTTAATATTTTGTGTAATACAAATGTAACATTATTTAAGCATGTTGATTTCATTATTTCTGCTAGGTAAAATTTGTTTATTGTATCCTAGTTTCTATAAGGTGATCTGTAAATATGATATTTGCATTACTTCTGTGTCTTTGTATCTAAAAGTAAGTATGTTATGAAAATTTATGGTTGTTTGATTTAACTTACCCACTGTGAAGTCCATTTTCCAGAAACAAAAGCCGGTCCAAAACTTCTTGCTGGATTCATACTGCAACCGGTATATTTTGCCTATGAAGAACAGATAAAAATATGTTTTTAAAAATCCGTTTCTGTAATACAATATTTTATACATTTAAAAAATTTGGATACATTTAAAATTACGTTTGGATACGTTTAAAATTACGTAAAAATACATAATTTTTATGTATAAAAAGTATTTATTTTGATTTTCTCTTTTAAAATGAATACCTATTAAACTAATATTTACCATTGTGTTTCTTTTTTGGTAATGTTTGACTGGTTCAATGGTCTTTCTCATTATTTTCTATTCTTTGCTTATCTTTTAATCTTCAGGATGTTTAACAAATATTATATATTAAATCATTTATATCTATTCTAACTTTAGCCTTTTCTTACTGGTTTTAACCTATTCTTCCTTTTAACCTAGTTATTTACGCCTTGACCTGATGTGGTCTTTTTTTTTTTTCTTTTTCCTGTTTAGCCTCCGGTAACTACCATTCAGATAATACTTCAGAGGATGAATGAGGATGATATGCATGAGTGTAAATGAAGGTGTAGTCTTGTACATTCTCAGTTCGACCATTTCTGAGATGTGTGGTTAATTGAAACCCAACCACCAAAGAACACCGATATCCACGATCTAGTATTCAAGTCCGCGTAAAAATAACTGGGTTTACTAGGACTTGAACGCTGGAACTCTCGACTTCCAAATCAGCTGATTTGGGAAGACGCGTTCACCACTAGACCAACCCGGTGGGTTGACGTGATGTGGTCTACCATCTTTTCTTCTTTTTATTGGATTGTTATTTGCTTCTTTTTCTGCAGTGTTCCCTTGAAACTTTCGTAAACCAAGCATTGTAAACCATTCTAATATTACTATATTTTAGTATAAAATTCTGTTTTCCTAATAATTATCTATAAAAAACAGAGGGTTAATTAACTTTGATAGAAAATGGAGTAGCAGATAAATTTAATTTAGCAGATTGTACTTACCCCTGGTAATCCAATAGCTACAATTGCCATGCCGAACTTCAATGCCATTGAATCTATTTTATCCATATTTCTGTTATCTATTGCACTACAAAGTACCAATGATAAACAGAATGTCATGAATGCTTCTGCAAGAACTGCTTTATAAATAGCTAATGTTTCAGTTGGAAGTGTGATGCAGAAACTATCACTGATACAATCACTGGGTGTTATAATCTGTAATCAATACAGATATAGATATGTAGATCTCTATTATGTAACATAAACACACACACACACATACACAAACACACATACACATATGCATACACACACACGCATACACACACACACACACACACACACACACACACACATATATATATATGCATATGCATACACAGACACATATGCATATGCATACACATACACAGACACATATACGCATATGCATACACATACACACACACACACACACACACACACACACACAGATATATATATATAATATTTATATTTATATTATTAAGTTTTCATATAGATTTTGCTATTTTCTCTTAATAATAGTATTTTAATAAATTTTGTTTTAATAGTGGTAAGACAAATTTTGACTTACAATATGCATTTCTTGACAGATTTTAACTTTGTTTTCAATTAAAAAAAAAAAATTCTTAGCAATACATTTCATCATCAAGAGAAGGTCCTGTTTTTTTAATGCGTCTTTTTTGTACTGCCTTTGTATTTGTGAGAGTTAAGGGCAAATATAATTTCCAATGTATGACATTTGACAGTAAGGTTCTTGCTATTAGGTTGAATGGTATATAAATTGAAATTTTTTTTTTTTTTTTTGTAAATGGTGGTTGTTATTACTTGTATGAAGTAAAGGAAGTATTGTGATAGCGAAAAATTTTGGTTTTCACATTTCAGTGGAAATATACATTTTGACCATCCCTGAATCCATTTTGACTAGTTGTGGTGGATGACATCTATACATATGTATTTCACATAACTCAAAAACGATTAGCTGTAGGATGTTGAAATTTTGAGTTTAGAACTGATGTAAAATGTAGTTGTGTACCTCCCCTTTTGATTGCAATCAACTGGTCCAAAAAAGCCCAAAATTAAAAAAAAAATTGATTTTGGACTTTTTCTTAACTGCGGTTAAAAGCCCTCGTTGAGAGCTTTTCAATGATATATGTGGGACTTATTTTCATTGGTTCCGGAGTTATAGCCAAATAAAATGTAATATATCCAAATGTTATAGCCAAATGTAATATTTGGATCTTACAATGGGAAGGCACATCAGTTCAAATCAGTCTTCATCTTTTTTTTAAAATTTTTTTCTTTAATTTAAATATATTGAGTTATTAATAATTATTAACCTCTGATTGTAAAAAGAGTTTTACAATAAAGAATAATTAAAAAATAATAAAAAAAAAAAAAATTAAAAAATATCAAAAGTTATTAATGAAATAAACTTTTGTGTACTTTTCATTAAAAAAAAAAAATGTGTATATGTAATTTAATAGGCGTACAAGGAATTCATGTGATGTCCACATGAATTGAATGGGAAACCACTTCATTCCAAACTTTCCTTAGTGAGTCTGGGTTGTTATAATTTCTGAAAAGGATATGCTACTTCTGTATCAGGTCGTCTACAACTATTCCTGCTTTAGCAGCTAACGTACATATGTATACTTTTATTTTTACATAAATGCTTATTAACATATTTTTATTGAGAATATTTACAATGACAAATTTTAGTACAATGTGATCTAGTTTTGTCCCTGATATGGATGCTTTATTTCTCACCATAGAGATATACTAATAAAAGGTTAGTTTTATTTTTAACATGTCCAACTGCTTTTAAATTATCTATTTATATTTTATTCTATGACCATTGATATGTTATAATTAGCTCCAGAACTTTAGCAGGATTATTATATTCTATGCTTCATCTGGATTCAGTAAAAAAAAGAATTGATTATCAGATTATCAGCACACAAGTAAAAAATGTTTCCTACTTTGTGGTTTTAATTGAATATTTTTAAAGTAATACCAAACCAAATGATTAAACCGTGTTAGTGAACAATCTACTGATATTTCAATACTGTTATTTCTCACAGTAATAATCAGTACATTTTATGTTGGTGGCAATGATTGTAATTAATTCTAATTTTCTTAAATCTTTTCTCTCTAAAGTTGAATCCTTTAGTCAAATCATTGAATAATATTAACAAATATTTCTCTGTCTTTATTTGTCAAGCTATGAATGTCTTTATAAATACTGTAAGGTTCATCATTAATGTTTTTTATTGTAATATCCAAATTGATTATTGACAAGGAAATCATTCAGTGACAAGAATCTCAAAAGGTAACATGTAGTATATTTTATTAAGTAAAGATGACATATAATGATAAAAAATTAAATTTTCATCAGGTGTATAGATAGAGAGAATATAGGCTACTTTGGTCGTTTGAAATGCATTAGGGAAAATACTTACATTTAATTTAAAAATTATTATGTTTCTGAGATGCTGCAGTAAAATATTTATTTAATTTTTAATTTACACAACATTAACTATATACACAACACTTTATTACTAATGGTTGCTTTTTATCTTTTTAGTTTGAAGTTTTGTAATAAAAGCCATTTACCCTTGGCCATTTACAATTTTATAGGAGTATTTAAAAAATATAGGGTGGCTTATTTTAGTATCCTGTAATTTTTTTATGAATGTGGCAAATTTCATCGCTTATAATAAAATTGATATTCATAAATGTAAAGGAAGATTAAAAAAAACATTTTTAAAATATCATAATTTTTAAAGTAATCTCAAATTATATAGTCATTAACAAAATAATAGCATCTTATTAACATATATATTTTATGTCTGGCAACTATGTTTGGACTAACAGGTTTTGAAAGAATTGATTCAGGAATAATTTTTCAAGGATCAAAAATTGTAAGTTGATTTTATGAGCTGAAAAAAAAGGTAGATTTCGCCGGAGCAAAATAGGGGTAGGCAAATTCAGATTGTACAAGCTTATATCAAACATTACTTTCCACATTTTATGGACTCGATATGTTCTCAACTACAAGCTATTGCTAAATTTACCAAGACTTTCTTATTATTCCTATACCTGTTAAGGGTGCTGTGATTTTTTTGTCCCTTTTTTCCACCCCTTGGCTCTTATCCAAAGAATAGTAGGAACTTAAGATGAATTCAAAATTTTACTTAATAAGAAAGTTATAGTGATATTTTGATTTTACTGTTTTTTTTTTGTGATTTTGGTCATCCCTTGACGTAAGGGATATATTAAAAATTGTTTTAGACAAAAGCTTTAGGTAATGTTTACTGGACTACCGATCACTTTAAACCGATTTGATACTGTGCCTGTTTAGGGAGCTGATTTTTACCTTCGAAGCCAAACACTTTACTTAGATAAGTTTTAGGACCTTATACAAAGAATAGTAGGAACTTTAAATGAATTCGATGTTTTACTTAATAAGAAAGTTATAGCGATATTTCGTTTTTTTGAAAAAGCCTCCCCATTTACATCCCCATGGTTCGATTTTACCCGTTAACGAACTCGACCAAGATTTTTTGTTATATTTTATGTATCAATTTGAAAGCACAAAATTACCGCAGTTATTGAGTCCACAAGAAAGTGAAATATATAACTTTTGGACTGATGCTGGTTTTGGGGTGTGGGGGATGTGAAACGCAAAGATATGTCAAAATTTTCCGGTAGTCCAATCATAATACCAATTACAATAGGTAGCTTTCTAATGAATTCTACCTAAAAATAATCACTGTCTTGATGCGTACATATTAATTAAACTTATATGTAGTTTTTTCTGTACTAATTCAGTTTTAAAATATGTATATTTTTAATTAATTTGAGTGCATAATACATACTGAAACACCATAAAAGAAGTATGTTTAAATTTGCTTTTTAAATGCTTAGATATGATAATTTATTCAGTGAATATCAAAAAATTGTTGGTTCCGTTGGCATATTTAAAATTATGCTATTTTTCGTTTTTTAAATCACTGTATTTTTGGTGAACTTTACATGAGTCAAGAGAAGTTTTATATGCATTTAATGAAAATTGATTTAGCCTTTCTAGAAATACAAGTATATAAACAACCATTCAAATACATTGTCCTCCTTCTACCATACTGAGGTAGTAATATGTTTGAGATGTAAAATACAATATGGAAGGTTTTAAAATATAGAAAATTTAAAGTTATGAAAAGCTTTTAAAATCCTATTTCATTGAAAATTGTCTTTTTAGTAAACATTTAAAAAAATAATGCAACAAGCAAAATCTGAATTTCAACTTATGTTGAAGTAGCTTCACATACATGAAGCATACCGTTTTCTATTTTATGCTTTTGTAATATAATTCTTTGCCAACAATCGTGTAGGTAGTTGTTTGTTGTAGTTCACCTCACTGTATGTGTTAAGATTGTTTGTTTCTGCATGCCATTGATTGTACCCTTTTTTATTTTTTAAAAACAAACATTGTCCACTTATCTCAACAACAAACAGAATAAATCAATTATTTATAATGTATTCATTAATATTTAATTATTAAATTACTTTCACGATAATGAACTTTAATGAACAAATTACATGCATTTTATATTTTAATAGGATTTTATATCAGCGATTCCCTCGATAATATAAATGTTATTTTATAGCTTGCCTGTCATATATGTATTATTTTTTAAGATATATTTTTTAATAGCTAGTATTATACATACAAACATTTAAATTGATTTTGAGTTTTATATTATTTATTTTACACTTGAGAGATTTTTCTATAGAGATATCATTTAAAAAAGAGATTTACAAAAATTCATTTATCACCTTCCTTTTTTCTTAACTTTGTCACTTATTATTTATAATCATAATCAAAAAAAAAATGTCAATAGTAATAATAAAATCTCTCAAGTGTAAAATAAATAATATAAATTACTATTGACATTTTTTTTTTTGATTATGATTATAAATAATAAGTGACAAAGTTAAGAAAAAAGGAAGGTGATGAATGAATTTTTGTAAATCTCTTTTTTAAATGATATCTCTATAGAAAAATTATTTTAAACATTTTTTATATAAAATATCTTTTTATAACTCGCTTTTATAGTTCAGGCAGTAGATTAACAATTGATGTACAAATACAAAGTTTGATTCCTATCATAGGATTAATATTTTTTCCATTACTTTTTGAAATACAATTTTTGTTTAAATTAATATGAAATCCTAACATAGATTCAACTTTGAGTAACTAAATTTCAGAATAAATTTTCAATGAAAAATATGTAAAATATTTTTCTTTACAATAAAAATTTATTTAAGTTTTTTTTCTCAGATTTTGAATTTATTTTTTATAGTTTTTAGTGGTGCAGCCCCTCAGGGAAATTATCAGTTTATCCTTTAACACTATAATAATGCTTTCTATGTTAATAATGAATCTGTGATCTATTTCTGGGATTGATTCATAGTTTAAATCAGGAGTCTTCAATCTTTTTCCACCTTTAGGCCAATCTAATTAAATATTAATTAAATATCAATTAATTAAATATTTTCTTATGCAATAATTTGTTAATTAACTTAACAAATTAAATTAAATAAGTAAATTTTAATGAAATTTACTTAAAAATGTAGGTTGTTAAAAGTTTTGTTCGAGAAAAAACTGAGATATGCTCACTCAGCTCTGGATATTCTTAAACCGTTACGTATTCACTAAATTCATTTTTATGACGTTTACTACTATAAGTTATTACTAACAAATAATAAATGAAATTAAATAAAGCAAAATATTGTAATCTGCTAGTTTATATTTTAATTATTTTGTGTTTATTTTATAAGCGCACAAATATTTAATAAAAGAGTATCTTTGAGTCACAAAAACATATGCCATAAAATTTTTTAAAGTGGGCTGCGGGTTGAAAACCCGTGGGTTAAATTATAATAATTGTAATTGAATACCTTTACAGCGACTACTCCAATTATTGCGCCGACACATTCTGATAGAGTGAATATTAGGAACATAGGAAATGATAATTTACCGACTAACATAGCTGTTAGTGCAAGTGATGGATTGATTAAAGCTCCAGATATATGAGATAATGCCTGAAAAAGAATCATTAAATAAATAATTATTAAGATGTTATATTTATAATTATGATACTATAAATAATTAATCGTATCTAATTTATTTGTCTAATTTTTTTACAATCGGATGTGAGATATATTTATATTGTTATAAGAATTGTATTCTTATATATATATATTTATTATATATATATATTTGTTTTGTCATAAGCATTGTGTTATAAGAGTGGTTACTCAGTTCTTTAAAATGTAAACAGTTTTTCTAACAATGTTGTATCATCTTTTTCTGTATCAACTGCTCTTGCTTGCCTGTGTCATGAATCCTTTACTGTTTACTTGCTTGTACTGTTTACTGTATTTATCTACTTTCTAAACATCAAATCTGTAATACTTGTACTTTCATATTTAACAAATACTAAAATGATTAAAAACAAATAAATTATTTGTTTTACATATTCACATTATAATAATATAAATAATATTCATATTATTTATTACATATTCATTTTTCTGTGTAAATTTTAATTCTGTGCCATTCATAATCTTGTGAATGTGAATATTGTATATAAAATTTGGAGTGTATATCTCAAGTATTACTGGAGTTTGAATGCTGGATATTGTAGATTAGACATAATGATTAGACATATTGTAGATTAGACATTAGGATATGTAGACCATATTTCTTAATGGGTGTTGTTTAGATGACTTTAGAATTAGTGGTTTCCTTAATGTTATTAATTAAATAATCATAAGGTGTAAATTAACCCTAACATATACCTTTTAATTAGAGTATTATCATGTTGCAGCCGGAGGGAAACTTGACATTTGTTTTGTGCTACACCAATTTAACTGTTAAAGTAAAAAGTTTTCATCTTTTTGAGTTGTATTACAATTTTTTATGTTATTGTTATTTTCTGGGGGAACAACGCTTTCACGCTATCATCACCTGGTATTATCTGTTTTATGGCGATTGGCATGAGTAACTGAAATTCACAACAGTAATTCAAATGCTTGAATGTAAACGGATCACCTAACAAAAAGTAAAACATAAGATAACATTTCATTATTCCCTAGAATAGTTCGCATGTTAGCCCCTAGTTAAATTTTTGATGCAGTGCCGCATAACAGATACAATCAAAAAGGATATGATGTACAGTTAGTTGGCACTTGTGGCGTGCACAAACGGGTGCATCTGTTTCAGTTGTCAGATATCCATGAGTGAGCCTAGTATACCCCATATGCAAAAAGAAAATACTAATCTCTTTTCGATGGTTATTTCTGCATGAGAAGCTTCACCGTGACACAGTATTCTTAACTGGATGAAATTGATTGTTGATGGTAGCATTCCATTCACTTTCCCACTCATCATGAACCACCCTCTTGAGAAAACAGACAAGATTGTTCGAAGCAACACGATTAGTGAAAGGAGGTTGGAAACAAGCCTCTTTTTCTGCACTATCTGCGCGCCCATTGCCAGAAATTCCAAATGGCTGGGGATCCAGCAGAAGCTCCCACTTGTATTATGTTGGGTCATTTGAGAAATAACACACTGAATCTAATAGGGTGTTTAGGAGTACAAGTCAACAAAAACCTGTAAGGCATGCATGGAATCTGAGCAGACATGTACGTGTCGAAATGCTGGAAAATGGAAATGAATAAAGGATGAGAAGTAATATAGAACTGAAGCAACTGTTTGGAAAATCTGATATTATCATATAGTGAAATAAGAGAATTAGGTGGATTGGAAAGTCCAAAGAATACCATAGCAAGTAGAAAATTATTTAAAGGAAAACTGGAAGGAAGAAGATTGAGAGGAAGACCGAGATGGAGAGGTTAAATATTGTGGAGAATAATGGAAGTCAGGAGATGGTGGAAGATTGCTGAGAGTCTGATGTTTGGAAGACTTTACTCCTTTCACCTTTGAGGTCAGGTTTCTCCATAGACTATAGCACCGATCAATGTCTACCTGATTTTATGAAAAGTTTTGTTCCTGATAAGTTAAATCGGGCTTTCTTTAAATTATTTATTTAAATTTTGATTAGATTTTTTGATGTATATTACATGTACATTCCAATTTTAATATCTTTAAAACTTTTGAATGAAATGCTGCTGTAAATACATTTTTATTTTAACAACTATTTTATTTTTAAATAATTGAAAGTTATTACATATTAAAATAAAAAGGACATATTAATATCTATTAACAATAAATTCAAAAAAACTTTAAAAAAATCATAATTCAAAGTACACCTAAAGAAAACCTTTAAAGGTTAAAATGTAAACAGTGTATAAATTACATTAAACAGAGTTAAAGGGCAGTTGTAAATGATTATTAATATAAAATTATAAATATGAAACTCTCGAAAACGGTTAATAATAATATATAATTTTAATGTTACATGGGGATTTTGTTTTATAAATAATCAAAATCAATAGATACAGGAGAACTAATAAATATAAAAAATTAAACAAAAAAAAATATATATATATTTTTTTAAATTAACAAATAGTAATACGTAAATATATATGTATATAATATGATTATAAAAATTGAAAACTACAAAAAAATTAGTTCAAATAGTTCATTGTTTACGAAAAACACTGAAATACACGATTATTTGTGGTTGCTAACCGTTCGAGAATAGATACGGCGATTCGGTACAAGATACAAAATGAGATTAACATGTGAACTGGCTTGTAGTTAATATGTGTACGTTAGGTACCTAAAGAGACTGCGTATATTAGATCTGTACATTCTTTTAGATTTGAGCTGAATCAGCTGCTCTAGGGTGTTGTGCATCGTCAATATTCTTCATTTCGTTTCGCCACTTACTTTCGCTGGTTCTTTGATTTGATTAGTTATTCTTTGCTTGATTGATTAGACCATTTTTTGGCGTTTTCTTTGTTTTTTTATGTTTTCAACTTTATCAGTTCTTTGAATTCTTTATACGTAAATAATAATCGTAAATATCTTTATGTATATTGTAAACGGTAATGTATTATATGGTTATTTATGTATATTGTCGCGTGTTTCGCGGGTCGATCAGGGTATTGAGAGGTTGACAATTTAGAATGTTTATATAATTTCTGTTTATTGGTTTAAAATGTTCAAATTACAACCGGGCAAATTAATAATAATAACAATGGTGATAAATACAATAATTATAATAATAAAACAGTTAATGAACGCAAATATTAATATAGTAATTATAACCACAATAATAATAAAGATAATAGTAGTGAACGATAATAATATTACATGTCAATAACAACAAATCAAACGTAAAAATACACAACAAAGTACATTACATAATACATAATTAAAACAGTAAGTACGACAGAAAAGTAGGGCGTATTCAACAAAGAATAATAATCAAAATATTACATATCAAATAGTGATAGATAGTAAATAGTTAATAAGTAAATATAGATTACACACAAATAGAGTTCAAAATAAATAATTGTTCGGAATTTATTCCAGGTATATAAACAGAAAACTAGTATTCAGACCCGTTAACAAGAGAAACTGCTAGTTTTAATCCTTTTTAACCACCAGTCTTACATTAACAAACAATCTTATAAAAGTCACTTCCAAATCCATTTTGTTGTCTAACCTAACAGTTTATGAATGAAGTCCATTGCATTATTTCTTTCACTTAGACACTTATAGTTTTACTGTTACTCACCGATAATATTTCTTGGTTACTGGATTACTCTTGACGTCAACTTACTCGTGTCGAACTGGATTCAAGACTCTCCTCGCTGGACCGACGTCGTAACGTCTCGATGGACTGGTTCTCAGAATTCCACAGAACTCCACACAACTCGCAGCCTCTTCTCGTTGAATTCCTCTGCGAAGAATTCCTCGCAGAGGAATTCAACGAGAAGAGTTGAAACCTTTTTGAAGACTTTTTTTAACTTGAAAAGTTAAAACTTTTTTCTTTTTGTTTTTGATTTCTTTACAAAGAAAACGATATTTTTGGGATAGAAAATGTGGTTTGTTGACCGTTGGTGATTTAAAAAAAAAATATTAAACAATAATTCGTACAAATAGAAAGCTTTTAACGATTTTTGATTTGCAAACCTATCGAGTAACAGATCAAGCTTATTTATGATATATTCCATTAGTATTATACTGTATTTATATTCCATACGTTGTAAATTGGCAAAATAATACGGCTTTCTATATTAAGAAAATTTAATTCTTATTGTATTACCTGAATTATCACCAGATATACATAATAAAGAAATTGAAGATTGCTATCATTCAGCATTGCTTGAATTTAGAAACGATTTTAATTAAATTTTACTTTCCGGCTATTATAAAATAAAGAAAAGGTATTGCAGTCGAGTCGAAAATGACCAATCGATATATTGATTAGATAGAAGATATAGAAGGTATAAGATTAGATAGAAGATATATGTATATATATATATATATATATATATATATCTTTTCTGACTCGGTAGACCATGAAACGATGAGATCAGGCAAAAAACCTCTTATAAAACCTCGTATGTGTCCGTGTGTTGAGATCTCTGTTTCGGATAACATCTAAAGAAGATATTGACGTAGACTTCAAATTTCTTAGGATGATTTCTATATGTGGGGCACTAATCTCCCGCCTGCGGAAGAGGCTGCACAGCCTCGTGATGGAAGCTTGGCAACTGGAATGGGACTCCACGACTAAGAGAAGATCCTTGTATAAGTTTATACAGGGGAATGGGGAATGGTATGCCTTGAGCTTGTTTTTAAGGGCAACGGGTGACCGGGTGCTCACCAATCATGTTAATTTTAATCAATATCTATTTCGGTTCCGCCTGGCAGCTGATGATCTGTGCGTCTGCGGAGAGCTCCAGTCAAATGAACACCTGATGTTTGACTGCCCTGCTCTTGGGGGGGGGGGGGGCTAGAAACCGGGCCACCTTGGAACATAGAGGTCAATGGGAAACTTGGCGACTCACAAGCGGCGAGTCAATGTGGCGAGAGCCGCGTTGTCGGACCGTGTGGGAATTCCTTGATGCGGTTGCTTTGTTCAATCGACATTCGTAGTTTGCTTAAGGAAAAGATTCTTACCGCATTGCCGTGGGAATCTAACCCTGAGTACGGCTGACCACCAGTCAATAATTATGGTTTCAAGCACTATAACATGGTGGACAAGTACTTGCTTGCATTCAGCGACCTAGGCGTGGCAGCGAATTGCTGTCTAGACGAAATAAATTTCAATTTATGATGTCATATATATTTTTAGTTGTTGACTTGGTGCGCCTACCCATTTTAGCGGATAAATGACAAGTAAGCGTTTGGGACACCTTAGCCGGTGGTGTATGGGGCAGTGCCTAGTTCGCTCATGCTGTTGGGTAAGCTCTAGGAGCTGTTTAGGATACTGGTCGCTAAACTGTTTTGAGGCTCAGTTGCCGTTTGTGTCACAGACATTCGGTCTTATGCTTTAGGGCGACCGAATGGAATGGTGGCGGGAAAAATGCCAAGCTAACCATATAACCATATAAGGGGCACTACTGTCAAAACGTTTTAAAAAAATCCGGCTTCTGGTGGGGAGATAAAGTGGTGCAGGGTATCATCGGCATGCTTTGGAGTACCGGTTCCGATGTGCGGGTGGGTACTCCGGGGGAATTTTAGGTAGTTAAGGGGTAAAAAGGGTAAACAAAAGACTGAGTCACGGTCATTGAGTAGGGGTCCGGGGGAGACGTAGTCAAGCGTAGCTCCTCCTGCTTCAGTGGTTAGACGCAGATGATACCAAATTGTATTAATAATAACTGTTCATGTTTGGGGTAAAATAACTTTTTTAACCCTTAACTGGTCACGCTCTTTTTATAATATTACTAGTCGCGTCGGATCACTATGACTCGTAAATTAAATTAAAAAGAAATGAACACTTATATTCGAAAAAGAAACTATTTTTTATTCAGATAAAAATAAATATCTCCTTGTTTAAAACAAAATAATCTAGGAAAAATAGAAATTACAAAACCTTCTCTGGTTGCTGAACATCAACTACAGTAATGTCGTGTTCTTCGAAATATATTTTTATTTTGTTCAAGTTTTTTTTTGGGTTTCCCGGAGTGAGATAACTTTTAAATTTTGTACTAAAATGTAGCCTAAATTTTTAAGAAAATCTCTCGCAATAGTGTAACAAACCGGTCGTGCCTAATCAAATAGCTTATTTTTGTTACTACACAAACTAAGGGAAGCTGGATACTGACTGATAGAACGGATTACGGTAGGAGATTATCAGGCTTGGCAACCTAATATCATTGAGGGAGATATTAAACTTTAAATATAAAACACGTCGGGTCATATAGACCCGACGTGTCCAGTTAAGGGTTAATATGGCTAATAAACATTTAAAAACTTTAAATATAACTTAAAATTTAATTCTGAGTAAAATAGTATGAATAAGGGCAATAAAAACTAAATGTAAACGTAAGAATTCTGAAGTTTGTTAAAAACAAAACATGTCAAAATGTGACAGCTCTTACGTATTAAACGAAAAGATATTACATAATATTACACAACAAAAGAATTAAATATGTAAAAAAATTAACAATAAAAATTAAAAAAGAATCTAAACTTAAATAAACACATTAATAAATTGTCAACACTCAATGAAACATTTTATTAGCCGTTTTTAAAACTAATAAGATTTAATTTTATTTGAATCTGTTAGAAATAATGAAGTTAACAACTAACAATTATTAAAGAATAAAAAAAGATTTTGATAAAATTAAGAAATAAGTAGAAAAAAACGAAATAAAGTAATGAAAATAAGAAATTTAAAGAAATATAGATTTTTCATCGGTATGAAATTTTCATTTACTTGTTAAAATATATTTTGTAATCCGCTTCTCTTTAATAATTCTTCCGTTGTAAGAAATGTACTTTGTAAATTTCTTTACAAATATAATTTACAAAACGTATTATTATTAATTTTTGATTTTTTTAATAATAATTTTAATGCATTATAAAAAGTTTAACTTTTCGGAAATTTAATAAATAATTAAATGGTCATGAAGTATATTTTTATATTATAAAAATTTTTTAATAAAATAAAATAAAATCAGTGACCTATATTATTTTAATGTATTCTCTTTTAACTTATTTCTCTTTTTTTTAATTACGGTATAAATATTAAAAAAAACTTAACCGTTTTAGAAAAAAAAAATCTCTTTTTATTTTATCATTATAATTTTTATTATTCTGTCTTATACTTACTAAGTCTAGCGTTTAAAATTAATAAAAACGTGTCTGAATTCACTTTTATTTTTTTTCTGTATTGTACTTTTAAGAATTTCTGTCTTACTTATATTTTTAATAAAAAAATCCTGTTTTAAACAATACGTTTATTTAAAAATTTCTTTAAAGATATTACATTAAAGATTAAATGATTTCAAATAAATCAAAAATAGTAGACAAAATCATTTATTTGTTGAAAAATTATTACTATAGATTGTATTTAATTTATTCTAGTTTTATTTAACATCTTTTAAATTATTTGTGATTTTAGGATTACAGTATTAATTGAAATATTAGTTGCGTTTTATCTTTACTGAGGATTTAAAGATTTAATAATTAGCTTTATAACTGTGGTAAAAAAAAATCAAAGGAGGTCTTGATTTATCTCCAGTCGCTTTCTGTTAATTTATCCTACTCTACAAAACGGCATTTGTTTGTGCGTTCCCCTTAGGTTGGCACCGGAATGTACCGATCACTAGCGGAAAATCCCGATTTGTTAATACGTGATTCGTGGTGGTCAAGTGTATACTTGTTATATTATTATACGAGGGTAAGTCAATTATTATCTGCGATGTAGTTATAAATTTTATTGTAATACAAATAGAAAACTTACATGTACATCATTTTTCAACATAGTCCCCTTGCATTTCAACGCACTGGGTCGATCGTTGCACAATCTTCCTGATGCCCTCATAAAAAAAGGTTTTCGATTGAGCTGCGAAACAGGAATGCACCGCTTCTTTCATTGTTTCTTCCGAGGTAAATCGAGGCCCCTTAATGCTTCTTTGAGTGGACCAAATAAATGGTAGTCAGAAGGGGCAAGATCAGAACTATAGCCAGTACTTGAAAGTTGAGTTTCTGGAGCGTTTCAGCAGTGCGGGCAGCAGTATGTGGACGGGCATTGCCGTGTAACAACACAACACCTTTCGACAGCAGTCTTCGGCGTTTGCTTCGAATTGCAGGCTTCAGCTTGGCAGTAAGCATCTCACTGTAACGCGCACTGTTTATTGTCGTGCACCTTTCCTCATAATGTTCCAGTACTAAGCCTTGTGAGTCCCAAAAAACCGTAAGCATCAGTTTACACTTGTACAGCTTGTTATCAAATCCATTCTGAGATACCGTCCTAAAATTATTTTTTACTTTGTAGTGCGTTTAATTTAAGAGTAATAATTAAAAAACTTATTTTTTATTTATTTATGTGAGGCACCTGAATGTACCGATCACTAACGCAGAATACCGATTCGTCAGAATCAATTTAACTCTAGAAATTAATTTTCGATATATCAATTTTCATCTTTCAAAAAGAAATATTTTTACACCAGAGGTAATCAATTTTGGACACCTAATAATCCCATTCCGAGACGTCCGGAGGGTTTAGCTGCGGAGACGTGCTGTAGGCACGCCCTGCAGCTAGTTCAAAATGAACTGATATAATGTAATAAAGTACATTTATCTTGAATACTTTTTAATTTAATTTAATTTAATTTTATGCTTAATTTAATTTTTAAATTTTATAATATTAAAAATAAAAATATTTTTAAATATTTTTAATATTTAATATTAATTATTAATATTAATAATTAAAAAAAGAAGATAATTTATAATTTGTTAACCCATTGACAAAACCGCAGTCGTCTGGCATGGTCGGCAAACTGGAGATGTTGAAATTTCTGCACATGATAAGGATGCAGTCCGTGAGCATGCAATTTCTACCATGCTGTAGTTTGTGGAATGTTGAATCGTCTAGAAATTCCTGGAGTGCTTGTTGTAGAACTAAGCTATACCACCTTTGTCTTTCTTTTTCCTGTTTATCCTCCGGGAAATACCGTTCAGGTATTACTTCAGAGGATGAATGAGGATGATATGTATGAGTGTAGTCTTGTACAGTCCCAGTTCGACCAGTCCTGAGATGTATGGTTAATTGAAACCTAACCATCAAAGAACACCGGTATCTAGTATTCAAATCCGTATAAAAATAACTGACTTTACTAGTACTTGAACGCTGGAATTCTTGACATTCAAATCAGTTGATCTAGGAAGACACGTTCATCACTAGACCAACCCGGTGGGTTTAAGCTATACGACCTGAAAAATGTTTTCTTTTTCATCACCATGTACCGGATGACGATCAGATAAAACATAGGCGCTGGCAAGTTTACCATTCTCACGAATATTATTAAAAATTCTATAAACTTGTTTACGGTTTGGAAATAAAACTGTTAATTAGATGATTATAATTAGTTAAAAATTAGTAGATAATTACTTAGTTAATTAGTTGAACAAATACACCTGTCAATTAGTTATTATTTTTCGGATAAGAATAATAATAATAAAATATTAAAATTAAAATATTTTAATAAATTCTAATTGTAATAATTTATGTAACATGTTTCACAAGGAAAGTGAAACGTGAATTTATAGTACAACAAGTTTTTTTCTAGTATTTTTTACGATTATACATTTGTAAATCATTTGATGTACACAAGATTTAAAATTGATTTTCTTTAATATATAAAAATGTTTTATTCAGAATTTTTGCTAGGAAAGTTTTATAATACAACCATTCCCGGTAGTGAACAGAGATGTCATTTATAGGGTTGAGTATTACCTGCATTTGATTCGACAGTGTTCTGATAAAAACAATATACTTGGCTCAGTAAAACAGGAAATCACTTCCCCTCTGACTTTTCCTTGTAAGCTTTTTACTTGTTGTTTTTAGAAATAGTATATCCCATTTTTAAAGAACTTGTATTTCATGTCACCTTATCTGCATCTACAATTACTTAATAATCAGATCCCTGTTTTCTCCCTTTCGTATTATATCTGTATATGAAATGTATGCCAGGTCTTTTTTTAGTCGGGTTTCTAACGTTAATTTGAGGGTTAGCAAAAATAATCATGGAAAAAATTTATGTTAAATACTTGAAATATCTCTTTATACGTTATGATATTAAAAAATGCTATTATTTCACCGAAAATATATAATATTACCTCTGTATTTGCGAGATTATTATCGTCCGGTTTACAAATTCATTGTAATTTTCTTGGATATCACACGTTTTGTTAGATTATTCTTTTTTTTTATGAATTACTGATCGTTATCTTATGGATTTATTATTAAAATTTATTGCTTTTCTAGAACAAATTGAATTTCACGACCAATTTTTTTTTTGATGGTATATCATTTACTTCATACCATACCTTTTCCTTTTTTAATAAAACTAGTATAATGACCTTCACGAATCGAAGATCCGTGATGTAATATTGCACTTATTATTTTGTAAGTTTAGCCCTCGAATTTTTTCGTTAAATTCGATTTTACCAATCGAATTTATTTCTGTTTTATTTATTCCTTTTTTAATATAACTAGTATAATCTTTTGTAAAGTAATACTTTTATTTTTTTTTAAAGAAGTGGTGGGAATTAAAAAAATTGTTTCGTCTTCAGTACTTTCATTTACATAACAACAAGCTGTAGGTATATTTTCTTTTAAATTTTATTATTTGAAGTACATTATTAAGTTTTTTTACGCTACCTAGTACTATCAAGTATTGCTATCTAGCGGCGCGATTCGTAAAGTCACCTTTAAAAACAGAAAAAATGACATTTCAGTCCCGCGGTTCATCAAATGGAAAAAAACGTTTCTAACAAAATTCGAGGTATTTTTTGAAAGTATTCTTTTTTAAAAATCTAATTGAATTTAAATATGATGTTTTCATGCTTATTTTCCCCCCATTTTCATTCCAGTTTTAGGTTAGACCATGTTTAGAACTGTAAACATAGTTCGTTGACTTCGCCGTCAGCGGACTCTTATCGGCGAAGTTCTAACGAAATTCGTGATATTGCTGTTTATTTTCATTATTAGGATAGATCAACTAATAATGCCAGGACCGTTCGGAAAGTTATCCGCATGAAAACATAAGATTATTCAGAAATTTCTATTTTATAATTTGTAAACACAGTCATCTTCGCAGTTCGGACATTTAGACCTTTCAACAGCTTTACAAGCCTTCCAGCTTTTATTTCGCCAATATAATCCGACTGATAATTTGAAGTGAATCTTTAGCGAGCCACTTTAAGTTTGAGAAAAATTAATAGCTGGGAGCCAGTCCGGCGAATTTAGAAGTACTTGAAACCGTACACCTACAATCCGAGATGTGTGTGCAGGAGCATTGGTGAAGAAACATTTTCTTTTCAATTTAGGTCGTTCAGTCCGAGTAGCAACCTTTAATCGGTCCAGTAGGACTCTTATTTTTCTTTTTGGCCTCCAAACTACCGGAAGGTATTACTTAAGACGAGGTATAAATGAGGTTGATACGTATGAATGTAAATGATGTGTAGTTTTGTACAGTTTTAGGTTGACCATTCCTGAGATGTGTGGTTAATTGAAAACCAACCCCCAAAGAACATCGGTATCCATGATCTAGTATTCAAATCCGTATAAAAGTAACTGCCTTTACCAGGATTTGAACTTTAGAACTTTCGACTTCGAAATCAGCTAATTTGCGATGACGAGTTTACTAGTAGACCAACCCGGTGGGTTAATCAGTCCAGTAATGAAGTGTAATGGTTCACGGTGGTGGCCCTACGTTTTCCAGGTATTATATGAGCGCTACACAGCAAGAATCCCAAAAACCTTAGCTATGATTTCCTCTGCAAATGGAATCATTTTCGTTTTGTTTCGTACATATTTATCTACTTCCAAGCAGATAAATATGTTTGATCTGTGGCGGGCAACGGCGAATCCGTGTTTCACCTACTGTTATAAAATGTCGAAGAAACTAAGGATAATAGCGTTGAAATAAGGTAAACCCTTGAGAAGGGTTTAAGTCGAATATTCTTTCGGTCGGCTGTTAACAAACATGGCTCCCATCTAGCGGAAAGTTTTTCATAACGGAGAAATCATGTAAATTATAGTGAACACAGTCTATGAAGATGTTTGCGATGTCAGCAAACTCGCATACGTCAGCAACTCGTTTCGATAATCATGAAAACAATTTAGTTTAAAATTTTATTAAAATTAATAAATAACATGATGGCAGATGACAGTCCGATAATAAAATATTAAAGTAATAAAATTTGTTATCTTATTCTTTTTTTAAGGCAAGAACTTAATGTTACCTAACGCTTGTTACCTGTATCACCTTATTTAAAGTTTTTGTTTCTGGACTCTTTTTGTTTTTCTTATTAAAAATAAAGTTTATTTTTATCTCGCACAAAAAATAATCTGAAATAAAAAGAGAGAGATAGTATCACAAGAAATTACTAGAACAGATTGAGGAAGACTTCCATAAAAATAATACAATACTACAAAAACTTTAAACTGAAGAACACTACATTTAATAAATACACTAATGTTAATAAATTCAGAAAGAAATCTGGCACACACTGATAAAGAAAATGCCAACATCATGAGAGAAAGCTTTAGAAAACTTCTGAATTGTGAAGAACCGAAAGACCTCCTGGAAATAAACACAAATACCCAGATTAAAACAGCAATAGAAAACATCCTTCCACCACCATTAGCAGAAGTAAAGATAGCTTTGAAGCAAATGAAAAACAACAAAGCAAGTGGAGAAAATTTCCTGACTGCAGAATTCACTGACTGAACGCGTCAGAAAAACACAGAAATCTCCACAAAGAAATGGTAAAAATATGGCACAAAGAGGAATTTCCGGAAGAATGGAAAACCGCAATAATCCACCATTTACATAAGAAAGGTGATAAAACCAACCCTGACAACTATAAGGGAATTTCCTTACTAGATTGCACTTACATAATTCTATCAAGAATAATAGGACCAAATTCTTGACAGAAATTCTAACAGAATCAAAGACCAACTGGAACAAGAACTAGGGAATTCCAAGGGGGATTTAGACCATGGGGAGGCTGCCCAGAACAAATTCTAAATTTAAAATTAATTATAGGGCATCACAAACTAAGGAATAAATAACTGGTAGTGACTTATTGATTTCAAGAAAGCATATGATTATGTACATCGAGAATTCCTGCTAAAAATCCTGAGAAATTTAGGGCTTCACCCAAAACTAGTCAAAATCATCGGACTAACACTAACGGATACCAAATCCAAGGTTGAATTCAGGGGAGAAATATCTGATCCATTCGACATCAAAACAGGACTGAGACAAGGAGATGGACTATCACCGCTTTTATTCAACTGTACCCTTGAATTTATAATACGGGATTGGAAAAAATTAAATAAAGTTAACGTTAAAATAGGAAAAGATATCTCAGTAAATTGCCTAGGTTTTGCGGACGATTTAGCCCTACTAGCCCAAAATATAGAAGAGGCCAGATACCAACTGTCAACACTGGAAGAGATTGCAGGAAAAATTGGTCTAAAAATTTCATACGAAAAAACCAAAATTACCACTATGCGTAAGCAAAGTAAAAATAAACAATAATGACATAGAACTAGAAGAAAACTTTAAATATTTGGGGGAAAACATCACATACAACCTCCAAGTAATTCGAAACTGAAATGGAAGAATAAATAAACTCATCAAAGCCACAATAAAAACACAAAACATCTATAACAAAAAATGCATGTCCATAAACACAAAAATAAGACATTATAACTCAGTTATCCGACCAGAAATTGGACTGTACCAGACAAGGTTTACCGACAAACTGGAAAAGATTGAAAGACAGATTTTACGACGATGCATCGGGAAAAAAGTTAAAAAAGACGGGATTTGGAGAATTATTCCAAACGAATAGATTTACAAAACGATCATCCCGATAACTAATAAATTTAGAAAGAAGAGAATTTCCTTTCTACATATTTTCAAAATGGAAGAGACCAGACTTATCAGACGGATAATCGAACTTTTCTGGAACAAGCAGACCGAACTGGTTATACGAAGTACAGAAAGACATGGAGGAATTAGACATAACCCGTGAAAACCTAAAAACGAAAACCGGAAACTATGAGAAATTAAAAAATAAAGAAACAAGATTCCTATCAAAACCCATGAAAACAATAAGCCGGGTGTACTCTGAACAAGAAAGGGCAAGAAGGTCTGAAACCCTTAGGAAATTACTGGCAAAAAAGAAAAGCTGAAAAACAGCAAATCAGCAAGAAAAGAAAGAACTTGCCAAAAAAAAAAAAAATGAACTAAAGTGATCCATTATGGTCTTAAAAAAAGTTAAAGTTAATAAGTTGAAAATTTATATTTTTTTATCTTCTATTTTGGTGTGACAGTGATAAATAATCATAATTAAGCGTAACCTATATTACGACTTATTATTATTGTAATATATCATAAAGGCGATATAATAATTGTTATACATTTTTCCTGCTTCATTTTTGAAACATAAAAAAATACACCGTAAAATATTTTCTTCCTGCTCTTCTAATATTGTCACTAAATTATAGAACTTTTTTAATATAAAACAAATATGAAATCATCGAGAAATAATTGGAGAAAAACAATTTGTTTATATACTTTTCACAATTCGTTTTATATACTTAATAACACAAACCATGTAATGAAAAATTCGTCAAATTTTCTCAAATATGTTGATTGGAAATTCAAATACACTTGCCGGCCATTTTTTTGCAAAAATATGTATTCCGAATTCGAGCTAAATTTGACCGTAAATACAAGTTTTTGAAATATCACGACCCCAGCGGAACCAAATAGTTCTAATTGTATAATAAAAAGTTTACCAATTTATATCTGTTTATTTATTCCTTTTTTAATAAAACTAGTATAATCTCTTGTAAACTAATACTTTTTTTTTTTTAATGAAGTGATGGGACCTAAAAAAATTGTTTCATCTTAAGTACTTTCATTTACATAAGAGTATTTACCATTAAAACAAGCTGTAGTATATTTTCTTTAAAATTATATTATTTCAAGTATACATTATCAAGTTTTTGTACGCTATCTAGTACTGCTATTTAGCGGACCGATTCGTAAACTGGTAGGAGAAAAAAATGAGGGTTAGAAGAACAAAAATTTCACATTTTCAAATTAAAAAACGTAAAATTACGAAGATTAACATATATTTATCGAAAAAAAAAACATGTTTTCATTAAGAACATATATTTCTGCGATGTTATGTAGCTTTACTTCATCAAAACTGTTATTTTTTTATATTTTAAACAATTATAAAAATTTTGAACTGTTGATTTGCGAGTTGGTCAGAGTAAATATGTCTTCGGTGTTTCCGTCGTCGGACTAACTTGCGCCAGCGTCATTCTACCGAATGATTTGATTTGCGTGGTTCCTTGTGTTATTGTAGAATCTATATTTAGATATTTTCGTAAATAATAAGAATTTATATATTATATACAGTTAGATAAAAATATTTTTATATAAATATGATATTTATTAAAACTCATGAATATAGTTTGCCTGTCTGGCACTATATTTAATTTATTGTTTTTATTATTATTTCTAAGTCATACAAAAATACAAGGTATTTTAATAAAAAAAATTGTATATAAGTAATACTCTGAATAAAAACCTATTGTATATCATATAGATAAATAAACCATCTGTACACTACGTCAATTTATATAGTGTGGAAGTTATATTATTATATGGTAGATACATCAGCGCAGAGAGTTGTTTGCTATATCATATATATATATATATATATATATATATATATATATATATATATATATAGGAAAACCACAGTATTCCATACCAACATCCAAATAACGACAGTGACAGTATAAGGTAGATCCTAGAAATTGCGTTCCAGAATGGTGACGTACTTTAGTTTACCACAAAATTCTGATATAGAGTAGATACATTTTCTTACAGCCAATCAAAGTAAAAACAAACAACCTGATTTTCTTTTATATTTTATCATACGAGTACAATAAACCCGTAAACTTCAAACTTAATATCAAATATACTTTATTAAAAAATTTAATAAGGAAAATCTTTATTGCCTTTTTATTCAGGCGAAAATTTATAAATTAAAAAAAAAATTGAGGGTGATATCATAACTGTTGGAAAAATAAAGTTTACATTTATATACTTATACATATGCATATTTAAAAAATAAAAAGTAGAATATTCTTAAAAAAAAAAAAATTTAATTTAAAAAGAGAGAAAATTCAGGCATTATTATGGATATTTTTTGCTAATACAAAAATTAATTTTGGTTAATTGTAACCTTTTTTTTTTTTTGTGATTATAGCAATAGAAATGAAAGAATGTTTATGATGAGGAGAAATGCTTTGACGCAAGGAGAAATTCCCCCCCTCACTCAATCATCATCATTCACTAAAGGCTACGCCTTCTCGATTTAACTACCTCGCTCTCATCTCCGCTTCTCTTTTCAAGTCATTATATGAACCAAGCACCATCTCTTCTTTAACATTATTGATGATGGTTGCTCTGGTCTACCTCTAGGTTTTTAACTAAAACCTTGCCTTCAAATATATTCGTCAAGAACTGGTCATGTGGTATTACATGTCCTAACCCACCGGGTTGATCTAGTGGTTAACGCGTCTTCCCAAATCAGCTGATTTGGAAGTCGAGAGTTACAGCGTTCAAGTCCTAGTAAAGCCAGTTATTTTTACACGGATTTGAATACTAGATCGTGGATACCGGTGTTCCTTTGGTGGTTGGGTTTTTCAATTAACCACACATCTCATGAATGGTCGAACTGAGAATGTACAAGACTACACTTCATTTACACTCATACATATCCTCTGAAGAATTATCTAAACGGTAGTTACCGGAGGCTAAACAGGGTAAAGAAAGGTATTACATGTCCTATCAATTTCGCTCTTCTTCTTCGTATAACAATTAACAAGGACTTCCTCTCACTCACTTCTGCTAACATTTGATCATTTCTTTTCCTATCTTGTTCTTATTATTCTCCTCCAAATCCACATTTCCATTGCTTCCAGTCTTCTTCTTTCTGCTTTCCCAAGCGTCCATGTTTCACACCCATAATTTAGAACAGTCCAATACATAAGTTTTAGCCAACTATTTCCTTATTTGCATACTCATCTGATTAACAATCAGTATATTCTTTTTATCCTGGAAAGCTCGTTTTCCCAGCGCTATTCTTCATTTAATTCTGTGGCACATTTATTATCGCTAGTGACGGTGCTTCTCTACAACAGTACCAATTTAATATCGACCTTTGTACCTTCCTACAATCATAATCTTTGTCTTCTCATTAATTTTCAGTTTAAGTTTTGTTAGTACTTTAGGTAATGTTTCTAACATAATCTTCATTCCTCTTGTTGATTCCGCCAGCAAACACATCATCTGCAAAGCGGATACAATGTATGGATTTTTCCCTCAGACTGTTACGTTTTTATACCGGGTCCTATTTTATCCTATTTCCCAGCTCAAATTACATAAGAAACTACCAACGTTATTTTTTAATTTGAGTGCCAAAAATTATAGAGTACTTCATTTTATTAGAAGAGCTGAAATCAGGGCGAAATCTTTCGCTAGCCGTAACTTGAAAACAAAATATTTCCAGACCTATGTTAATATGATCTTTTTTCATTATTTTCACCAGTAGAACATGTGAAAATTTCTCCATTTCTTCGTGGGGCACCTGTATATACAGATATTAACGAGGATAGGTTAGGATGATTAGAGATGGAAAGTGGGAAATCTTTTACATTACTTTCACTGATTTTTCTAAGATAGTAGAGTTTTCCTAACGTTTTATACAAGTACATTTAGGGTTATTTTCCATTAATACACTATATTGTGAAAGTTACAGATGATTCAAGAAATTAATACAAGTTGGTCATTAATGTATTCCAATTTAAAATATTTTTGTATAATATAATCTAAACTGAAAAAAAAAATTATACAAAGTATTAAAAATTAGTTAACGTTAAAATTAAAATTTCAGCAAAATTGAATGAAATAATTTTGACCTAGGTTTTTAATGATGTCATATTAAAATAAATACAATTCGGATTTTTTTCATTAAAAAAGTTTTGTAAGAAAAGACTACGCAATAATTAATTTATATTTATCTCAAATTCATAATACGATGGATTTATATCTGACATAAATGAGAGTGTAAAAAGAGTTTTTTTATGAGAGTAATGATGTTAATAATATAGTTAATATATTTTATATAACGTAGTTATACGTTAATAGTATATTCCGAGCAGTGAAGACAATGGGAAACCATTTCATTCCTCATTTCTTGCAGAAAAATATGTTTCTATTATATGATGTTAATACTGTTTTGATGTATTTTTTCCGCGATTCCCTTGATAATTTCAAGTGTTAGAACAGTCCCTTTTTTATTTATGGAATAGCAAACCTATAATTGCTGACGTGATTGTGTATTATATAATTTTGTTGCAATTTAGATAAAAGTATTTTATTTTTGAGCACGGTTGTGTACCACCTTCAGGTCTCTTATACCAGGTTACGTAGAATAGTATCAATAAAAATTAATGTCATTAAAAGAAAAAAATTTCTGAGATGTAAATTTGAAGGAAATTTTTAAAAGTGGAAAAAAGTGGGAAATTTAAAAGTGCAGTTTTTTGTGATTTCTATCGGATTTACAAAAATAAAATAGTTATGGAGATTAAGAAATGGTTCATTAGGTGTCATCACACTTAATTTATTGTATAAGTAGAACAATATGGTTCTGCGATTCATAAGACTAATATTTTAAGACATTTAAATCAAGCTGATTTTTAAATTTCACATTAAACTTTTTTCTTTAGTTAAACGGACAAAAATCATAATCCAACTATCATAGTAAATAATAATTTAAATTACTTAGTTATTTTTCAGTTTTGTTAAAAAGTTGTTAAAAACTTTTCTCTTTTGATAAACTTTTCAACTTTATTATAAAGTGAATAATAGTCAAAATAAGAATTTCGGTTCTGTCATAATAAATTCTACAATGAACCGACATTTCGCTGTTAAGTTTAAGGCAAGAAGAGTAGAACAACGTTTATAACATGTTAACATAAATTTAGAAAGCGATTAAAATGTAAAACGAGAAAAAAACTGGTGTAAATTGATAAAGAATATATTAATAATGTGCGGTATTGTTACGTTAGGTACCACCATCTACTCCACTGGGTTGGTCTAGTGGTGAATGCGTCTTTGCAAATCAGATGATTTCGAAGTTGAGAGTTCCAAGTTCAAATCCTAGTAAGGGCAGTTACTTTTATACGGTTTTGAATACTAGATCGTGGATACCGGTGTCCTTTGGTGGTTGGGTTTCAATTAATCACACATCTCACAAATGGTCGACCTTAGACTGTACAAGAACTACACTCATACATATTGTCCTCATTCATCCTCTGAAGTAATACCTGAAGGTGATTCCCGGAGGCTAAACAGGAAAAAAGGAACCACCGTCTTACTTTAATAAAAATATTAAATAAAAAAGTAAATTATTTATTTTTATTTTTACATACCGTGATCGCTATTGTGACGGCAAAAGCAAATGAAAATACAATAGAAAATTGGTTTGTACTACTTCCACTTGGAAATGCAACTGTTGAACCGCATCCTAAACCGACGAATATAGCAGTACCAATTATTTCAGCAACCACGACTTTTGTTATCCCCCATGCTTTTTCTTTGGTAAAGTGTAGAAATTCATCTCCTTTAAGAGCAGTTATGTATTCTGGAAAAAATAAAAAACAAGAGATTAAAAATAAAAAAAACCGACTGCCTAAAAAAAACATTGCTAACAAACATTGTTCTTTAATGTAGGATAATTAAAGAGCGTGCGGGTGACATTTTATATATAGATAGCTCACTCCTCGTAACGTAAGGATTCCAACGCGGGGTCATACATCAAAATCGGTTCAGCCGTTTATCTGCTACATTGGAACAAAGATACATACATCCTAAATACATTACACTCCTTTTTGGGCAAAAAATATTTCAAGAACACATAGTTTTATTAATGTCATTAACATAAATGAAAATATACAGATCACATTATTAAATGAAAATCGGAAAATTAGTTGCGAAGATATAACATTTCCGAATAGCCATGATCTGTTAGATGGAGAGTGTGTCTCACGCATGCAAAAGTTAGCCTTCAACTAACGAAAAAATACCCCGTTTAAATTTAGCAAATCGGACGATTGTTCGCAGAAATATTACAAGAGAACCCCCATTGCACCTCCCAAAACAGCGCTCCCGGGGCACCCCGTTTGTTATCAGTTGATGGAGGGTGATATTACAATAACTGGAATAGTTTAGGAAAGGGGTTGAAACTGTTCTCCTCCAACATCAGTACAACATTGCACACGTTTCAATTTATCAAACACTTTAACCGGCTGATTTAGTGGATTGTCTCGTACGTACGCCGTTATTGCGGTTTTTAGTCCGTCAATCGTGCACGGTCTGTTGGGATAAACTGCTTGTTTTGCTGCCCCCCCCCCCACACAATGAAAGTAATCTGGGGGAGTCGGATGGGGCGATCTTGCAGGCTACAAACCCCTTGAAATGATTCGTTCATCAAAGTCCTTTTCGTAAAAAAAGTCATTGACCTGTTAGCTGTGGGCGCTATGGTGCCATTTTATTGAAACCAACTGCGATTGATTTCCAGTTCTATTAATTGATTAATGAAGATTGTTAAAACAGGACCAATAGCGATTACTATTAACTGTATTTTCAAAAAGAGATTGGATCCACAATGCGCGTTTTACTCGCACCGACCCAGACTCGAATTTTCACTTCGTGTAAAGCATTGGTCGTGTAATTAATGGAAGGGTTACTTGTCGACCATAAACGTGTATTTTACGAATTAATATATTCTCTCAGATTAAGCCACGCTTCATCTCTTACAAAAAAACGTAATGTCTAGCATGTATACGGAATTTTGGTCGATAAAACGTTTAAACCATTAAAAATAATTTAGTCTTTTGGCATGTTCTGTAGGTTTCAGTTCTTCAACACACGTTACTGTGTAAGAGAAAAGATTCAGTTTTTCCTTACAGCATTATGTGCGGTAGCAAGTTTTGCTCTTATAACGAACCATCAGTGCAACCAACCTAATGACGAAAGAACAAATGCACCAAATAATTCTAAAGCATACTGCACAAGCGGCCAGAGCCGCATTTTCGGACCGTTATGAGTTCCTAGATGCGGTTGCTTTGTTCAATCGGCATCCGCAGTTTGCTTAAGGGAAAGACTCTTATCGCAATGCCGTGGAAAGCAAACTCTGAGTATGGTTGACCACCAGCCAGTTATTATGGTTCCAAGCGCTATAAAATGGTGGACAGGTACTTGCTGGCAATTAGCGACCTAGCGTGGCAGCGAATTGCTGCCTAGACGAAATAAATTTTATTATGGATGTCATAAATATTTTTAGTAGTTGACGGAGTGCCCCTACCCATTTTAGCAAATATATGACAAGTGAGCGGTTGGGACTCGTAAGCCAATCGTGTATGGCACCACGCTTAGTCCGCTTATGTTGTTAGGTAAGCTCTAGGAGCTATGTTAGGATACTGGTCGCTAAACTGTTCAAGGCTCAGTTGTCGTTTGTGGCACAGACATTCATTCGGTCTTATGTTTTAGGGCGACTGAATGGGGTGGTGGCGGGAAAAATGGCAAACCTATAATCACAGCGACTTTCCTAACGCTCTGTAGTATAGCTATTGTAAAAAATCAAAAACATCACATGAAAGAAAATATGAATGAAATGATTAGCTGTTGCCTTTTTCACTAGATCAAATGTAAATCATCATGGTAATTCTACAAATATGAACATTTAGTAAGTGACTTTAGTCACTTTGCCACAGGGATGGCTGTTTAGTGTACTATTCTGTGTGTATTATTCTTGAAAAATCAATTTTTGTCCCTTACATTTCAGTCTCTTTTCAATTTATACAACCGTAAGGCAGCCTGGATAGATAAAGAAAACGTATTATTTAGTCTGCTGTTATTTATTTCCACTAGTGTGTTAAATCAGTGTACACAATGTGCAGTTTCGTAACAAAAAAAGGGTGTACATTAATTTACTCTTTACAAATTATTCCCACATTCTCTTGTAGCTTTGTTACCTATAAATAACATGAGGTAAAAGATGTCAATAAATTGCTTTTTCGGGTAATTGTAATCTTTTTTATTCAGTAGTATATTTAGTCTAATGAAGAAAAGTACAGAAACCATTTCCTCATTTTTATTACTTTTCCTGGCATTTAATACTTACAATTTTCATGTTTGCAATTATTTTACATCGGACATTTTTCGATTATTGCGTGATTATAGGACCTAAAGAACAGCATTATTCATTAAATATTTTTATACATGCTATAAATTTATTAAGCGAATAAATTTTATAGTTTATTGCTTTCTTACTTATTTTATAGAAACAATAGGAAATTCCATTAAGGGATAAATTATGAATCACCCCGTTCTTAGTTGTCATTTTTTTGAAATATTTATGTAATGTTGGAAGATGGGTGCAAGAGGAAAGAAACCTAAATACGAATTAGTTATAATGTATTTATTCACATATTTAAATTTATTACTGATAAAACTTTGGGTGACTTAAAATTATCTTTAGAATTATATTCAGAATCAATAAATTAATTATTTTGTTGAATCTTAAATAAATAAATCGAACCAAATGAATGAAATAAAATATTTATGCAGGAATTACTTTATATTGGGTTACGTGCTGCTCATATTTAACAACTGTTTTTAAACATGACGGACTTTATTATGTCCAAGTGAATCACCGATTGAGCAATTGTGTGAAGATCTCTGAAATAAGGTGAAATAAAATCTATCATCACTGAACAGTTTAGTACATTCTGGAATATTACTTCTGCAAATTCAAGAAGTACTGTATTTCTCTCGAAATAGCCTATTCGAAGAGCTTATAAAAAATGTATTGGCAGCCGATAGTTTTTTTTTTTTTTTTTTTTTTTTTTTTGCTTGTGGGCGAAAAACGCTTGGGCGTTATCATCGCCCGGTAGTTATTGTTAAAAGGGTAATATAATTCCAAAATAATAAGCTATACAAGGTGTAAACAATATATTAATCGTATAATAAAAATTTACTAAAACAAGCGAAGAAGGCAAAATAAAACCCAAAACTAATATCACAAAGTTGATAAAATATTAAAGATAAAATAATAGAATAAAGAAAGTATAAAAACTTAACCTAACTCTGATGGGTTGTGCAAAAATCCCACCCCGGATAGTAAAATTAAACACATAGAACTAAAAAAATCAAGCAGCCGATAGTAAATGTGTGGCTGTTTGAATCACATCAAAGTGACCTCACTGCTGTTATATTTCAAGTAAATAAATGGAAAAGTAGTGTTAAATAACTGTCGATTTGTATTATTAAATAAATATTAGTTAGTAGAACGAATGGAGTACCAGTGAATATTTATCAACGATTTATACGTATCACAGCTATACGTATAACGCGAACTGTCTGTTGAAATACTTAAGTTTGCATTATCTTTAAATACACATTGTATATTTGTCTGGCTAATTTAAGATGAATGAGAATGTTGTCAATGGTGATTGAAGATTCGCTAAGCGCTTGCCAAATTATTATGTAATTAATTGTGCATAAAACTATTACGGTGTATTCGCTAGCACATGGCTGTCAATAAATGGTTCAAGCGTATATACTAGGCAAAATCTTTAACCTCCGAATTACTTTTAAAATAAAATATCTGATCAGCCTCCTTTAAAATGTAAGCCAATGAAACTTCCTCTCTCCTTCTTTTTCTCTCTTTCTGTTTAGCCTCCGGAACCACCGTAAGGTATTACTTCAGAGGATGATATGTATGAATGTAAATGAAGTGTAGTCTTGTACAATCTCAGGTCGACCGTTCCTGAGATGAGTAGTTAATTGAAATCCAACTAACAAAGAACACCGGCATCCACGATCCAGTGTTCAAATCCGTATAAAAGTAACTGACTTTACTAGAATTTGAACCTTAGAACTCTTGACTTCGAAATCAGCTGATGACGAGTTTAACCAGTAGACCAATCCGGTGGGTTAAATGAAACGTCCTGTTTTGTTTCAAAGAAACAACACCGTAAGTGCTTAACCAGTTAAGAGCGTTGTATATTGATTGTTAAAGCGGACCAAAAATATTTAATAATTTACCGCCTTAGTTTAATATCTTCGTCTGGTTTAAACTATTCTAAATATTTGTGTTCGGTGGTTCATATAAATAAATAAAAGTCGTGACTTCGTTTGTAATATAAATTGTTGTTATTGTAATCTTGAACTTGTAAATTATATATTTAACATTATTATATTAATTAGTTGTACATTTATATCAAACACAAGTTGAGTCTCTTGATGATGGAAATAGACTGCATTATTCTAGTGCGGGGCCAGCTTTTTTAGCGTGGATGGAGCCTAGTGAGCTGCCAGGAGCTGTATGAGCCGTACGGAGCCGAGTGTAACTGTCCTTTAAATAAAAGTTCCTCGGTTAATAAGATAACAAAAAACTGCGTATAACAAGTGCGTCTTAAACAAGTCTTTCAAAAAAGTCATTAGAATTAATTAAGTAAAAATAGAATGTTTCCAATTCATGGGAGTTATAAAAATAAATTTATTTTATGTAGATATATGAATTATAATTAATGAGTGAAATACGGATATTAAAATACTGGATAATGAAATTTAACATTAGAGATATTCCCATTTTTTTTCGGAGGAGGGGAAACATTTTATAGACACCTTGCGGTCTCATACCCTATAGTAGATTGGGACTCTCCCTTGCGGGCCTATCCAATAAAATCCCTTCTCCTCTATCACATGAGATGCCAGGCCCATCTTTTACGTTCAGCATCCCAGATGTTTTCAGCATCACAGCATCCCAGATGTCTTGTCTCCATCTGCGCCTCCGTGCCCCACGTCACTAACTTCTTAGGATTCTGTATTTTTTAAAATTTTATTTATTGTTTTAACTTCGATCTCTTGGGGCCGGGAAATATCCCAAGGGAGACTGAGAGATAGTTATTTACCACCCCTGAACATCTTTCGCCAACTTGGTGCGAAAGATCTTTACCAAATGCTTCATCGGTATTGAAGCATTGTCCCGATGATGTTCTCTGGGGTAAACACGCTGAATTCTACCCTTCATGCTTCCCTATGCTGCAAGAACCGATCGCGTCGTGCAATGATAATTAAATTTTAACCCGGATATTTCTATTTTTGCGTAGTGCTGGGTTAATACAAAAAAATTTAATACTGTTGCGTATATTTTTTAATGCTGGAAGAGTTTTTAATAAGTTTTTTTTATATTTAATTTTTTTTGTTCTGTGTTTTTGATTATTTATCCGATTAAAGAGCCTATCACTCCCTATCGGAATTTGTTAAATTTTATGTAGTTACTTTTTTTATGTTTTAAAAACTGTCTGTGATATTAGTTGTAAGATTTTAGTAATGTTAGTTTTAAGTTTTATTTCACCGTTTTAATTTTTATTTTTAACGTAGTTTTAATTATATAATTTATGTTAGTTTTAAGTTTTATTTAATTTTGTTATTTTAGTTTTTAACCTAGTTTTTAATTTTATGTTAGATCCTTTATGGTTTTTAGTTTTTTTTTTAGTCTTTTTGTTATCCGAGAATGGGCCCTTTACACCCATTTCGGACTTTGTAAAATTCTGTTTATTCTTAGTTTTATTTTAGTTTTTACCTGTGATATTAGTTGTAAGTTTTATTCATCTTTAAGATTAGTTTTAAATCTTTTAATTTTTTATATAAAAAAAGATTCCGGGCGATGATAATGCGCAAGCGTTTTTCGCCCTCAAAAAAAAAAAAAAAGGAACCGATCGCACCACAAACACCGTGTGTTCCGCGATGTATTCCTCTACGCAGTAATCGCAATCCGCGGAAGGTCTCGGCGTCGGTGCGCACAAGTATGACTTGAAACATCCTTGATCGGTAAGTAACTGGGTCAACTCGTACCATAATTCCCCGTGTTTTTGGTACAGCTATCTCTGGAGTTCCGGGAGTCTAAGTCCATCTATCTTATTTTTTTTTCTCGTTTAGCCTCCGGGAATCACCGTCAGGTATTACTTCAGAGGATGAGTGAGGATGATATGTATGTATAAGTGAAGTGTAGTCTTGTACAGTCTCAGTTCGACCGTTCCTGAGATGTGTGGTTAATTGAATCTCAACCACCAAAGAACACCGGTATCCAAGATCTAGTATTCAAATCCGTATAAAAGTAACTGCTTTTATTAAATCCATCTACCTGCTTTTTGTCGTCATTTGCCTCTGATCCCGATCAGAGGTATATTCTGGTGATTAATTTGCTATTATACAAACGTGTTTCTGAAATTTACGTACAGTTAAAAATTCTTACGTTTTTATTTGGTTTCTGAGGACTTTATTCATAATACACAACATCTGCTAAGAATAAAATTCTTTGCACGTTTTGTTTAAAACGTGGGTGTTTATTACCCATTTAACAAAGATATTTTACGCCACATATGAAATAGTGTGTTTTTCTACCCCAATCTTTTGTCTTTTACCCTAGATCTCTCGGAAAACTACAGTTCTAGGACTTACTGAGATGAGGATGATATGCATGACATGTAAATTAGAGGTAGTCATTTACTGATTCAGGCCGACCGTTCTTGAGATGAGTGGTTAATTGAACCCCAACCACCAATGTACACCGGTATCCACTGACTACTATTCAAATTAGTTTAATTAGTTAAAATGTATTAATCTATTTTTAGAAAATTAAATTCTATAAAACTGAAACAACTTTGTACTGATTGAATAAAGATAAAATGGAAGTCTCAATAGAAATACTGATTTTGTAATTGTCATTGTATCTAATATGAAAGAAAAACACGGCTGAGCTGTTTTAAAACAAATTGACAAAAAAAAGTATTTTTCATAAAAAAAATACAATTACATTCGCTAGGTTTATATTATCAATAATATAAACTGCGCAGAATGTTATTCAGACGTGAGGTAATACTATTTTTTATCCTTTATACGTTTAAAAATCTGTGTGAATGAATGTGACAGTCATATTTTTAATTAATTTTTTTTTTTCATTTAACAGTTGAGTATCAATTAGTCAAAGGATTATTTTTATTTTTGTAATAGGCCTACGTTGAACAAAAGCATTGCGTATTCAATTAATCACTGTAGTATTACAGGATGAAAGTCCTTGAAGGAGGGTTTTAAAACAATGAATGACCCTCGTGTGTACGAACAATAGTTTTACAAAAGGTAAGGAAGAGAATTTTAGGACTTTAGTCTGAATTACGTACTTTCCTTTGTAACCGTTATATAATACCTTGCGTTTCACTAACAAATATTAAAGAGTATGTATTCTGATATGTATAACTAAGTAATTTAAATTCAACACCGTATATTTACATTAACATTGTTTAATAAAGCTATTGATTTATACCCTCTTTTATAATGTTAATTAGTATATTTTACAACCATAAGTGTAACGTGAACCTTATTATCGAAGTTGGGAAACTGAACTGGAGAAAATGTAGAGTGATTCACGAAGAATGTAAAAAATTTTCAGGAGATGTTCTATTGGTGAAAATAAACAAGAAAGTTCATATAAACATAAGTTCGGAAACGCTTCGTTTGCGACTGTTGGCTGGTGAAAGATTTCGCCCTGATTTCTGTGCTGGCGGTAAAATTAAGCCAGACTGCATGCAATTCAAGGGACGCAAATTAAGTAGGTAACTTTAGTGGTTTTATATTAAATCTAACCTGAAAATTTGTAATAAATAGATCCCAGGACCGTATTTTTAGTATTTTTCTAGAAATCTCGGGTAAAAGACAAAAAATTGAGGTTTAAAAACTCAATATTCTTTGTTATTGTTAAATAACTTTATTAAATTAGCAATAAACATATGAAAGTATTAAACGAAACTCTTAGAGAATTTGATTCTGAGTAAAGTGGTACGAATAAAGTTCACAGAAATTAAATACATGCGTAAAATGTTTTCTCTACGTTGTTAACATTATCCAGAATCCATTGATTAAAATTTAAACGTACAGAAAGATCTCTAGGAAGTAGATTTTTTGTACTTTTTCTTTTTCTGTAAAAAAGAAAAAGAAATGGAGTTAATCTTTTCGAAGAATTCGCATTCCTTAATTTGTGTTAAAGCAGTGCAGGATGCTAGTTATTTTTTTATCTAAATTTCACCAGTTAAGGTTTATACCAATTATTCTTTATAAAAAAAAGAAAAGTTATGATACATTAATTTTTAATTATTTTGTATTATTATTATTAGTATTATACCTTCTTCGTCCGGGTCATATTTTGTCCTTAATAAAAAGGAAATACGTCTTCGTAAAAATAAAAGAACTAAAGACCACAGTAACTTTTATATATAAACTAGACTACAGTAACTTTTTTTAAAATTTTACTATTGTTATTTAAAATGTATACTTCGATGACCGCAGATCTGGGGGTGGGATCGCCCCCACTTTGTATAATGTCCGTAATTCTGTGGTCTAGTCTATTTCAATTTCAGTTAACTACGGTAGGGGTCAGAAAGTTTAAATGCTTTGTCGTTAACAGTGAAAATAATTTCTGTTTTATTATAGAAACGGTTTATTTCTACTTTTTTTTTGTGTAAACGTTTTTCTAGAAGTTTAAAAAAAATTACTTAACGTTAATTTTCTGCCAATTGAAAGGTGTCTTTTTTTGTAAGAGTTGATTTAAATTATTTTTTATTATGATGTAAATTCTAAAAAAATAAACATTCAATTAATATTTGTAGATATGAATGCGTTAAACCCAACACTGATTTGAATACTAAATCGTGGATACCGGTGTTCTTTGGTGGTTGGGCTTCAATTAACCACACATCTCAGGAATGGTCGAACTGAGACTGTACAAGACTAATTTCATTTACAATCATACATATCATCCTCATTCATCCTCTGAAGTAATAATACCTGAACCGTAATTCCCGGAGGCTAAACAGGAAAAAGAAAGATATGAATGCATGATTCTCGGTAAATCTGATAGTATTTCCGTGTCAAGTACAATGTAATCCAGTATCATGTATCATTACAAGTATATTTACTTGTACGATAAGTAAATTGTTAAGTATTTTCTCCAAAAATTTATTTTTCTATTTAAAAACTAAAAGATCTATAATAATAATAATAATTATTTTTTAGATGACTTCCACATCTTCCCTCATAGCCACCCTAACCTCCATGAAGAGCTATCTATCCTAAACAGAGAAGTGGCATTGACTATTCTAGATGTGAAAATATGTAGATGTGGATTATTCTAGGTTTTTATTATTTTGGTCCGCTTTTTTTGTTTTTATTTTAAATTTATGTTAATTAAGTTGGAATTTGAGTAACGAACTGTAAAATATTCACCTACTAATAAGGGACATAAAAAAAATTTGCACATCTATATATTTGCTCATTACATTGTTAGGAAGATTGTGGTTAGCAAATATTTACTTTTTAAACAAAATTAAAACTGTTATTTACTTACTTATAAGTACTTAGTGTAATTTATAATATAAATTAATACGCACAAATATTATTATTATTATTTATGCGTAGAATAAACAAAATAACTGAAATTTTAAAATTAAATCCCGTATGAGTAAAAATTAGTGTAACATACGAGTAGATTGTATATTTTTTAGTGGTTGCATTATTAATTACATTATTTTATACCTGCGTTTGTTTATTTTGAAAAGTAGGGTCGGTCTTTTTCTATCAAGATTCTTTTATCTTCTTTTTAAAAATTAAATAATATTTTTTAAAGAAATATCTCTTTTGATATTTATGATGAAAAAATACTATTTTTGTGTATTGTTATTATATAAAATTATTTCGTAATAAGATTAATGTAATTTTTCGCCGATTCGGCAAAAAACATAATTCCATCGACTTGTCTTAACTTTTAGTATTATTTTTAAGGCGTAGAGATCATTTCATGTACTTCTTTATTGCTAAAAATTTCAAAAATGCAATAAAGAAAAATTATTTTCATTCAAATATAAATACAGATGTACTGATAATTACGACGGTTATTTTTTCAAGGTCCGATCGGTAACGAAATTAAAACCACACTGAAAATAAAACATTTTTTATTTGTAACAAGTACCTACATAGTTACGCTATTTCTCTACACAGTCGCCACTCCGATTTAGACATTTGTCGTAGCGTGGTACCAAATTTCTAATACCCTCGTCATAGGACGGAGCCGTCTGTGTTTTCGGCCATGTTTCTGCAGCTCGATGTCTGTGCCAAAATGTTGTCCTCCTAGCCAGAATTTTATGTGATCGAAGAGGTGAAAACGGATGGAGCCAAGTCCGGGCTGTATGGTGGGTGATCACATGATACGCTGGCTACGAGGACAACATTGCCATCGCAACTCAGGTTTAGGAAACTATTGCTTGTTATCACGACTTCACCGAACACGCCCACGCAGAACTACTCACTCTCTCCGCTGGTTCCCGACAGTATTTATATCCTGTGGCCTGTAGAACCAGTACCCGTTTCATCCCTTAACTCTTGAAGCGCAATACTTTTCATAGTTCACCCCCTGACGTTTTCCCGTAAATTCAGATTCCGGTCCGGTAACTCTTCTGGTCGAACAACAGTTGCCATTGTCTGTATTACAAATAATAGATTATTAAACGGACCTGTTAATCTCAGAAAAATCCCTTTTAACTCTTTCTAAATTCTTCTTTCATTATTATTTTCTCATTCTTTCTTCTGAATTATAAGAAGTCCGTCACCATGGCCTGTTATACTGGTTAATATTTTAAAATTTTTAGACAATTTTTACAAAATATAAAAAAATCACTTTCTTTAGTTAAAAGTACATTAGAAATATTGGTTCGAAAGTCATATAGTGTCAAGGTCAAGTTCTTATGGAATAAATCTCTCTGTCTCACTATCTCTCTCTCTCTCCACACATTTGAAATTTTATTGTTCTACACATGGTCATAGGTTAGTTGAAATTAAAATTTACTTCATGGAATAAGTTTTTCTACATCCCCTAATGTGTAGAGGAAGTATAAATAATACATGGTTTCACAACAAAAAGGATTAATTTGTTACTTTAATTTTATTTATCCTGCTATTTCGTATGATTTACGTTTGCTACTGAGAGGCAAAAGACATCAGACAAATTTTTTTCTCTGAAATTAATGTTTTATCATATGCTTTTTGTACAACCAGTTAACTGCGTTGAATATAATGATATCATTTGACAAATTGAATATTATCGGTTTAATATGAAAAAATACGTTCAGCTAAATTAAAATGGAAATGGAATTCCTTCTTTGTAAAACTACCATAGGATTATTATTCCTTAGAATGATTACACTGTTTTCCAGATTTTTGAGAAAATCCACCGGGTTAGTCTAGTGGTGAACTGATCATCGCAAATCGGCTGATTTTGGAGAGTTCTAAGGTAAAAATCCTAGTAAAAGACGGTTACATTTATACGGATATAAATACTAGATCGTGGATACCTGTGGTTCTTTGGTGGTCGAGTTTTAAGGAAACATCTCAGGAACGGTCGACCTGAGACTGCACAATATTAAATTTAATTTATATTCATACATATCGTCCTCATTCATCCTGTGAAGTAATACCTTACGATGGTTCTGGAAACTAAACAGAAAAAGAAAGAGGGGGACTAATTTTAGAATCTTCTCATTTCGCTAAGAATCGTACAAGTATTTTATATAAAACAAAATAGCAATCAGAATTTTTATTACATGTTAATAAAAACCCGCGGTAGTTGTGAGCCTGAACATCCTCAACCTTAATATTTTTTCAAATTGAAGTATATTGAAAAATATGTTTTTTTCTTTTTCGGAAGAATAAAATTACCTCAGAATCTGTAATGGCAGTGGCATTGTTATCAGCTGTTTTGGGCAACTCCATCATATAGTCAAGAGACAATAAAGCTGTCTACTGGCACATATATATATGTATATATATATATATATATATATATATATATATACATATATATATGTGCCATATATATATATATTTGTATATTTGTTAAATATACAAATTATATATATATATATATATAATTTGTATATTTAACATTAATTAGACGAAGTTAGCGAGCGAAGCGACTATAGGTTATGTTTGGTTAGGTTATATTGATATAGTGGTTAACGCGTCTTCCCAAATCAGCTGATTTGGAAGTCGAGAGTTACAGCGTTCAAGTCCTAGTAAAGCCAGTTATTTTTACACGGATTTGAATACTAGATCGTGGATTCCGGTGTTCTTTGGTGGCTGGGTTTCAATTAACCACACATCTCAGGAATGGTCGAACTGAGAATGTACAAGACTACACTTCATTTACACTCATACATATTATCCTCATTCATCCTCTGAAGAATGATCTAACCGGTAGTTACCGGAGGCTAACCAGGAAAAAAAAAGAAAGGTTATATTGATATAGTGTGCGACTCATCATTTCACGGAATCATCAACATAATCTAAGTAAACATAACCTTCTTGCCTGCTCGCTAACCCCGTCTGATTAACGTTAAAAATAAAAATGATTTACAATAAGTTATACGTATAGGTGATTTTATTTTTGTATAAGCAAACAACTGGATTTCAGTAGGGGTCCTGTATAACCGATATTTTTTTTGTTCACCCTTTAAATCCAAATTACTGTTTCAGATCTTTTTTCCCAAATCAGTTTTAACAATATAATACCTTGTAGAGTTAGCTGCACCACTTATCACACACGCCACCTTATTGCCTATCATACAGAAGTATATGCTTCCTGTTTCAATAATTGTTTGCAACACGGGTGCTACCAACATCCAGCGATGAGTCACAAAGGTAATTTCATACATCTGGACACGGGAGCTCATACACAGACAATCGAGCTGGCGTGGTGAGAAGTGCGTAGGAAACTGAATGCACCACTTGCACGGGCATTTCGCAGAGTTCTTTTTGAAAAGAAAATATAGGAACTACAAGGCCCGAGTACATCATTTATGGTCCACTGTATCCTGACTATATGACGGAGTTGCCCAACAACGCTACTGCCATTATAGATTCTGAGGAAGAATAATGAGGTAATTTCATTCTTCCGACTTTTGAAACTTGTATTTTTATTAATTATATAACATATTTTTCAACATACTTCAATTTGAAAAAGATTAAGGTTGAGGACGTTTAGGCTCACAATTAGTTTTGTCATAGTGGCGGCTTTTTGACTACACTATTCTTTCTAAAATGATGGGTGTAGGAATTTTTTTATCAAAGAACATAAGTATGGGTACTGAAACCGTCAAGTCTAAGAAAAAAGAGAAGAAAAAATTGTTTGTATATGTGTGTGTGTGTGTGTTTGAGTTTTTTTATATGTAGAGCTGGATTATAATTATTTACTTCGTTTACTTTATTTTAATAGTAAAGATATTTATAGAATTCAGCGGTTTTTATATTTCTGCAAGATTAGTATTTTTAAGTTGATTTAAAAAAATAAAAAAATAACTAACTTAAGTGATCTTGAAGAAGTCAAGTCTATAATAAACAGAATGAAAAATCAACTAATTAAAACAAACTATAAGATTTGTACAATAAAAAAAATAACCAACTTACTAGACTTCATGACAAACATTTTAGTATTCTACATATTCTACTTATTATGCTTGTTGTTATTAACTTTTTTACGACTAATTTGATTTCCACTGTTCAATAACATTTAAAATGTTATATTAGAAATGATCTTTTCTTTTGACAAACGACAATTAAAATTATATAACACGTTTAATGATTTCTTAACAAACAAGATGTTCTTTATTTTTAACCTTTTTAAAAGCTTTTTATTTAACTCGCTTTAGGAATAATCAAATCTTGCAACTGCTATATCTTTTGATCTGTCGTATGAAAAGCAATGAAATTTGGTACACGTATGTGATGACAATACAGCACTACGGTGTCGGATGTAATTTGATATGACACGCCCCCACGCCCTACCCCTACGCTAAATTCATGCATTTAGTTGAAAATTTTCATTTCTCATGAACTATCGTATGAAAATGATTTGAAATTTGGTACACGTATGTAACTTGGATGTGTAAAAATAAATATTTTTACTTTTTTTAGTCTTAAAAAAAATACAAAAAAAAAAATTACAAAAATATATTTGATTACATATAAAAAATTATTATTTAACTAATATTAATATTAATAAAAAAAGGAAAAAAATTAGAAAAACCCCTTTAAAAAGTAAGAATTAGATCAAATTGAGAATTTTAAACAAAAAAATATAATAAATTAACATATACAAAAATGCACTGCAGAGTAAAAAATAAATTGTATAAATATCTAATAAATAACCAATAAATATAAAATATATAAATGTAATAATTATTAAATTTAAAAATTAAAAGTAATGAAAATATTTGGTTAAATAAAAGCGTGGCGCAGTTTTTATAACAATGTTTTCGAATCAGTATTTATAGACATTTGCTGTATTTTAAAATATACATTTTGTTTAATGAGGTTGTTTAGTAGTATATGTATATACTTTATTTATCTGTAATAAAATAACTCAAGTTTTAATTCTTTGATGGTTCAAATTTGCACCGAGATGATCTTTAAGGGTTAATAAGATTAAAAATAAAAATTAAATTTAGAAATATTGCACAAAGTTATTACGTTTTGACGGTAATCTGAAAAATTATTAATTATTATCATTATTATAATTGTAATCGTAATTATGAATTCATTAAATAAAAATTCATATTTAATTAAAATGAAACTTTTAGCGGAAAGAGTACGTTCAATTTGGCTTAGATTGGAAGCAGAATTCGAAGATGAACTTCAACTATGTGAGAACACGTACAAAGAAAGCGAGTGGGTGCATTTTCCCAGATTGTTACTTTTAGCTAGTCAGTCTCAACTGGAGAGGTTCCAGCAGACCTTTACGTCTCCTCGCCTCGTTATTGAAAATGAAAAGAAGATTAATTGTTGTAAAAATAAATTTTGTGTTATTTTAAATAAATTATATAAACTGCACCACGCTTTTATTTAACTAAATATTTTCATTACTTTTAATTTTAAAATTTAATAATTATTACATTTATTTATTGGTGGTTATTTATTAGATATTTATTTTTTACTTTCCAGTGCATTTCTATATTTGTTAATGTATTATATTTTTTGTTTAAAATTCTCAATTTGATTTAATTCTTATTTTTTACCTTTTAGAGAGGGTTTTTCTAATTTGTTTCCTTTTTTTATTAATATTAATATTAGTTAAATAAAAGCTTTTTTAAAAAATAATTTTTTATATGTAATAAAATATATATCTTAGTAACTTTTTTGTATTTTTTAAATGTTAATGTCTCCCTCTTCGTATGGTTACGTTATAAAATTAAGCTTATGTCAACAAATAATCAGTTAGTAAATAATAATTAAAATAAAAAAGTAAACTGAATTAAAATACTAATTGTTGGTTTGTTTCCAGCTATTAAAAATTCTTTAACCTTGTTAAACATTTTATTGTCAGGAGGTTTATCTTGATAACTGTAAGTAAAATTCTTAAGACCCTAGTTGTTAATGATATATAAAATTTTATTTCTTTATGTTAATGTTTGATTTAAACGGATTACTGAAGTATTTTATGTAACATATATTAATTTACAATTAATACATAAATAACTTAATTGTTTTTTATTGTTATTTTATATGTGATATTGCGTTTTTAATCTTCGATAGAAAAAGAAGATTTATTTACGATTGCAACTTATTTTCGTTGACTGTCTACGGTTTCGTAAACCAATAAGAAATTAGTAATTCAATTTTTATTTTTGTACTTATAATAAATTCATAATTGTATTTATTTATTACTTATGAATGAGCTGATATCGATTTGGAAGATGCGCGCGCACATATGTGTGTTTGTGTGTGCGCACGCTACTCTCGTGTAAAAATGACGTTGACAGATCTCTGGAATACATATTTTTAATAAAATTATATAACAGCTTTAAAAGTAATTTCTGTTATTATTTCATATTAGAAGATGTCTGTTCGATTATCAATTTAATTATTTTAAAGGTTATCAGAGAATGTGGGGCAAATGACCCACGTTCCTTGTATACGTATTTTTTTTTTAATTTGGGTTTTTTTTTTGTTTGATATGCAGAATTGCAATTTAAAACAATGTAATAATTGGGTACTTGTTTCAATTTTATATGAAATGCAAATAACTGCAAAGGTATGAAAAAAAAAAGATGTTACGAGATATTGTTATTCCCGAGTTAAGCACCCTTCGCTTGACATCAATGGACTTGTCTCCTCCACATTTGGTTGAGCAAGATGAGACGCTTCGTCACTATACTCTTCAATTTAGAGATTCAATTAAACTTTTCTTGGATGGATAAAACGTAGAGTATCATCTGAACGGCCACCCCGTACATGCGATTTGACGCCCTTCTATTTTTCATTATAGAAAATCGTCAAAGAAGTGGTATTTCTTCATTGAACCACTTCTAACTTCCATTTGAAAATTTAATTGATTTTGTAAATCGGAACAAAAATGTTACAGGTTGAAAGTGTATAATTTAGTGTTAAAACGCTGTTATGAATGCATAAATGCAGAAGGACGGCAGTCTGAGTACTTCTTCTGTTGTTCATTAAACATGTAGCATATTTTTTTATCTTTTTTTTTTTTTTTAATATTATTTAAAAAATAATTGTTAACTGCGGAAAGTGAACTATATATATATATATATATATATATATATATATATATTTATATTTTTAAAAAGGAATGGTTACAATAGTTAATTTCTTGCCTTATTCATTCTGTACTAGATTTTGTTATGGCGGTGTTGATTGTAAAACAACCAAGATTCAGAAAGTACTATTTCGAGTTTCACTGATAATAATGGTAGTAATCTATCTCAAAGTACGTCAAACTACCAAAGTAGTTGACCTTAAAAAGTCGAAATTTAAGGATAATTTTGAACTTTTTTTTATATTTTGTTAAAATATTTTTTTGTAGTCTTATTATTTTAGATTTTATTTCATCCAATGTTTTGGTTCTACTACTTATTAATTTTGTTAATTATTCTCCGGTGTAAAAGATCAGAAAATGAAATCATTTGACGTCCAGTACTCTTTAAAATATCTCTCTCACTAAATACTTTATTATATAAATAAGTATAGTGAATAGATAACTCTCTCATTCTATTTAAAAAATAATCTAACACCTTTAATATATTACGTTCCAAAAAAACTGTAACGTTAAGTCTATACTTAACGTTAAACTTAATTTTAAAATGACTTTTTTCAATAGAAAACATGAGTTTATTTCCATAATTATACTCTGTGGGAAGAAATCCATATGTTATTGACTACTTTGTTTATTTAACGAGTTTTATTTGACTTAATATTTCAGTTATATGTTAAAAGCACTATATTTTAAAATCCAATGTTTTGTTCAAGAAAACAATGTTAATATTTTATTCATTTACATAATTTGTTATAGAGGAAATTGGTGAAACATTTAAACCGTATATTCATACAAACAACAAACTTATGCTTGTTCGGTTGTTATATAATACAGAAAATAAAAGTTTATTTTCTATAATAAATTTTAAATTTTACATATAAAATATGCAAAAAAAGAATCTTGAATTTTTTTACATCTTAATCATTTGAGCAACAGAGTAAAAAAAATTAAAATCTGGATTGAAAAATAATATTTGCTTGCATATGTGTACATGTGCATACAATTGTGGTGTATATAAATGTTTTCCCTACTTCGCTTTATATCTAAGTACCAGGTTTTTTATTTAAATAAATATAACACTTTATTATTTTTCTCTACTCATCAAGGTAAGGAAAGATTTTCAAATATTGTGCGTCGGTTAGTTGGTAATATAAAGATCTGAAATAAATGTTTTATAACGATTTTTTTTTGTGTATTGTTTTAATTTATCGATTTGTTGATTATTTATCCTAAATAAACATTTTATTTCGAACCACGATTATTTGGTTGGATGTAATTTGCAGTATCTGTACTTGTGTATCAGAATGAATATCGGGGCTTTAAAGTTATATAATATTTATTAAGTTCTACTTACGTTAATAAATTATACTTCAAATGAAAGAGCAACCCAGTTTTTCCTATAATGTTCAATCTGAATACTAAATCTAAACTTTTATTCCTCATACGGAAACATCCAACCGAAAGCAGAGTTCATCCTATAGTTTAATCAGCAAGTTTGGAGTAGTTGATGCGATATTTGCTGTAGATCCGGGTAGATCAGCTGGTAACGGTGGCGCATACACGCCATCCTTTATAAAATCCCCAAAGAAGAAAATCGCACGGGATCAGATCGGGCGAACGTGGAGGGCACGGCAAACAAACCGTCATACCATCTTGTTGCCAAATAAAGTTCTGTGTTCGTATTGCAGTTGAGGGAAGATCCATATTCGCAGCATGTGAAGATAGTTCATCAGACACACTTGCTTCCGCGAAAAAGAACGGCACGAAATACATTCAGTTTTGGGGAGTCTCGTTCAATATTTAGTGAGAATCCAATTACTGCAGTTCTTCGTGAGGAGAATTTTGTGATCCCAGATATGCATATGGTTACTTTTCGTCGCTGATGTCGGCTGGATAAAGAAAGTCTTCATCGTCACGGTGCATCATTTCATTTGCGAAGCTAGCGCGCAAACCATAATTTGTAGGCTTTACAGCTTGTTACAGCTGTAAACGATATACATATTTGTAAGCGTTTCCTTAAAACCCGACGTCACTGGAGTCGGTAATTCTCGTCTAGCCTTCTTAATAGATTTCCTAGGGCTATGCACTCTGGTACACATTCAACATTGTTTTTTGTACACACTTGGTCGTCCTGTACTTTTCCCTTTGCAAATACAGCCAGTGGTTTCAAATTGTTTACACCATCTACGAATGTTATTATCACTCGGGAATCACAACGGAACGCACGTTGAACAGATTCACCCTTTGTAAATTCAAAACACAGAGATCGTTTTCTGTTGATGGAGGGGTCGCCATCTTAGCTACTAGCGCTTAAAAGCGGAAGATACTGGAAACGGTTTATGAGCTTGCGCACAGTTAAAACTGTTTAGAGCTTCTCTTTCATTTCATGTACAGTTAATGAATGCACGTGAAACTTGAGAAATATTACACGGCTTTAAAACCCCGATATTCATTTTTTGAAATACACGTATATATTATAGAATTATTGTAAGATGTCACGAAATTTGATGAAAACAACATTCAGCAATGCAATTTATACAAATGCAACATATCATAAGCTAGCATTTTATAATTAATTTTGTATTTATATTAATGTATATATATATATATATATATATATATATATATATTTTTCTCTAATCAGTTTCCAGCTACTGCCGGGTCCGAGAGAGAGAGAGATAGAGAGAGAGAGAGAGAGAGAGAGAGAGAGAGAGAGAGAGAGAGAGAGAGAGAGAGAGAGAGAGAGAGAGTGTGTGTGTGTGTGTGTGTGTGTGTGTGTGTGTGTGTGTGTGTGTGTGTGTGTGTGTGTGTGTGTGTGTGGAGACAAATGCAGTTGCTGCTACCGGCTTGGCAGACCTGTCACATAGTTGTAATGTAAGCATGTATACCGGTAAAAACATATAGTCTGGAGCAGATTCAGGTTGACCACTACTGAAATGTGGCTTAATTAAAATCCAATCACTAAGAACACCAATATCCACATTCTAGCGTTCAAATCCAAATAAAAGAAATTGTCTTTACAAGGACTTAAACAGACTCTCGACTTCAAATATCAGTTGATTTTGCGATGAGTTTAACCACTAGACCATTGGTTCCCAAACTTTACCGAGTGGCGACGCCCTTTTTCAATTAATATTTTTCCATGGCGGCCTACCCTAAGTAAAAAGTATGACTAGTCGTAAGAGATAAAAATAAATAATACTCGTGTATCTTCATTATTTTTTTACTTTATTAACATTAAATTAATAATTATAAATGTCTTGGTTCAATTAATTATGAAGCTTTTATACAATATTTTGCGGCTCCCCGGGGCGCCGCGGCGCACTGTTTGGGAATCACTGCACTAGACCACCGGGCTGGTCTAATGGTAAACTAGTTGTAGCAAAATCACTTGTTTAACAGCTGATTTTCTTAGCCGAAGGTTCAAATCCTTGAATGAGTTAGCTACTTCTTTGGTATACTTTGTTGGTTGGGGTTCAATTAACCACACGTCTCAGGAATGGTCGGCCTGACTCTACAAGACTAAATTAATGTAATAATTATAATTATATAGTATCTGTATACTATCTCCTTCTTAATGATTTCTGAAAGTTATCAAGATAAAGATATGTTCGATTCGTGTGAGGTGTTCATCATGTATATTCCAAGATAAGGAAACTTTATCAGTTTATCGAATTGCAGAACCAAATTTAAAAATTTTAAGCAAATAATCGTCTTAGAATAAAATTAATGTGTGTACTTTTGGTAAGGTTAATTTTAATGTACAAGTCCAGAAGTAATAACCCATTCGATATTGAATATAATATTACAAGTTAAATGAATAATCATTTTATCTCTGAACAAGAAACTAAATCAAAAACTTCTCAGATTCTTTCATTTAGGATTGTTTGAATTATGTTTATTCGAATTAAGTTAGAATATCAGCACGATTTTGGACTAAAAACAAAATATTTTAAGTCAAATTTCATTGTAAAAATTCTTTTTTCAGTACCGTATTTTTCATTTTGTAAATACCTATGTGTTACGGAACGTTTTTGTTATGGAATGTGTTAAATGTTAAGTTTTACAGAAATTAAAAGATTGTATGGTAAAATTGCTATATGTATTAACTAGTGGCATAAAAAGAAACCATTTTAATTATATTTTTCTATATCCACAATCTGTACACTTTTTTTTGGTACCTACATACTTTTATTTGCAAAGAATTCTTATAAAAATATTCATGAAACCTATTTTTTACTCCCGTAAAACCTTTTTCATATTTTAAATTCAATAAGTATAAAATTTCAAAAAATTTCTTTGATAAAAAAATTCTTGTTGAAGAAAGTTACGAACATAATGGTAGACATGGTTACATGCACAAAAAATTCTCTAGATGTTGCGTATAATTCATTGTCAATTTAATTTACGGTACAGCTTTTTAACCTCTTTTTACTACTATAGAGTAAAAACATCTTTTCAAATCTATGTTATATATTTTTTCTGAAGTTCTTTTTAATACACATTATTAAAAAAAATCGTTATTTTCTTTATAATCTAATCTCGAGTTTACATTGATTAAATTTTTGCTTTCGTGGAAATTATATAATAATTTGTCATGTAAGAAAGAACTGACAGCAATTTTATCAAACAATCTTGTAATTTCTTCAGAATTTAACACTTTCTATAGGAAAAAAGTTGAAAATTATATTACCCCTACAGTTTTATGACGTGTTTACAGTAAAAAGAACACTGAACAATAATAGTTTCTTTTTAATTTTTGTAAAGAAAAATTTGATTTGAGAAATCATGTTACTTTGATTTATGGATAAAACTATCTTTGACCATTATAATCTCTCCTTTACCAATAATTCTCTTTTACCATTGTAATGAAACGAGTTATTAAGCTTCAAAGACTCAGAAAAGATATAAGCACTTGTTTTTTTTTTGTTTTTTTTTTAGGTGCAAATAAATGTAATAAAGTGCATAAAATTGAGATAAAAAAATCATTGTTAGGAGACAATTGTAACAAGTGGAAAATTTAATACTGAAATTAAATTATTAAAGAATTTATACTGTTAAAAAGATAATTAAGATAATTCTTTTTCAAGATATGTAGATTTTGTTGGAAAAAAATATGTTTATTATTATTATTGTATGTACTTCTTATTTGTAAAGATTATTTTTATGTGTTACGTTTGATGAGAGTTAAAGAGAGAGAGTGAGAGAAAGGGATTCTTGTTTTTTTAAGCATCCAACATGCAACACTAAATATTGCAGAAATGTAATTAAATAAAAGACTATGTTTATAATTTATGTTAGGTACTTAATTACATAATGTTACTTTATGTAATAACGCTGTTAGTAAATTTATTACATTTTTTATGAGATGCCGCAGATATAAAAGCATAAGCTAATTTAATATAATAGAGCCTACAAGCTGAACAAGTACGGGAAAAGCTACACGTGAGACAATAAATTAAAACGCTTTCAAAACCAGCTGTATTTACAAGTGTATAAGCTAAACCAAACTGTGATGAGAAACACATAAAATTGATTATACAAGGTCCGACAATAAAGTAATGAGACTGATGTGAAAAAAAATGTTGCTTACCGTTTTAGTCATGTTTAGTGTTGTCTCCTTCAAAGTAGTTCCCCTCTGATTGCGCACACTTATTCCAGTGCTTCTGCCACTGATGGTAACATTTCTGGAACTCATCTTCTGTAATATCCTCCAAGACCTTCGTCACAGCTTTTTGGACATCTTGTGTTGTTTGAAAATGGTGTCCCTTGACCGCCATTTTGACTCTTGGAAATAGAAAAAAGTCGCACGGAGAGATATCTGGTGAATTGGTGAATGAGGTGGCTGTGGTAGTACTGAAATTTGTTTTGAGGTTAAAAATTGCTGTACTGACAGAGCAGTATGGGATGGCGCATTATCGTGATGCAGAATCCAATTATCAGCAATGTTGGCACGGGCACGAAGAACTCGTTTACGAAGTCTTTCTAAAATTTCTTTGTAGAAATATCGGTTAACTGTTTGTCCAGGAGGCACCCGCTTTTTATGAACAATTCCCTTGGAATTAAAGAAGCACACAAGCATGCGTTTCACTTTTGACTTTGACATGCGAGCTTTTTTTGGTCTGGGTGATCCCTTTGAGCACCATTGCGAACTTTGGCGTTTTGTCTGTGGATCGTATTGAAAAAACCAACCTTCATCACCAGTGATAACTCGGCTCAACAAATCTGGATTGATTTCCGTTTGCTCTAACAGATCGGCTGACACATTTTCCCGTGTTTCTCGCTGTTGTTGTGTGAGATTTTTGGGGACCATTTTTGCAAAAATCTTTCTCATACCAAGATCTTCAGTTAATACACATTAGACGAACAGTTTCTCGATCGATGTTGAGTTCTTCTGCAATCATTTTCACGGATAATCTTCGATCAGATCGTACGATTTCACGCACCCTGGTCAAGTTGACATCTGTCCGTGAGGTTGATGGTCGTCTACTCCGGTCTTCTTCTTCAACATTCGTTCTGCCTTCACTAAAAATTTTATGCCACCGAAAAACTTGAGCTCTTGACATAACCTCCTCTCCAAAAGCCTTCTGAAGCTTACCGTAAGTTGTCGTCGCGTTTTCACCCGACTTAACGCAAAAAGAAATGGCATACCGTTGCGCAGTATTTTGCGGTTTAATTTCTGTGACGAGAGACAAACACATGTTCACTTATTACAGCACAACTCAAGACTGAGCAGTTGCATCAGTGTGCCGCTTGGACTAGAAGTAGCTTATAGACCAAGTTCAAAGATGGTGTGCCTACGCAAGCTGCAAGTTTGCCACATCTTTCAAAGAAAAATCAGTCTCATTACTTTGTTGCACCTCGTATGTACATACCAATACACATAAATATCTTTTTTTTTAAACTAGATGAACCAGTTGGATCCTAAAAGTTGAATATTTGGAAAAAATATATAAATCTAACGATTAATTGTTATACCAAACGTAGATAAAAGTTGAGAAGTCTAGCATCTAATGAAAATAGTTACAAGTTACAGGCCAGTTACTTTCACTTTTTAAAAGTATACATACTAGATAAAAAATTATTGTCCTATATCTAAAGTTAAACTGCAATTAGAGACACATGTTTTTTTGAACCGTAGTTATTAATTGTATAAGTTCTATTTAAAAATGAGAAAGGAAACCCATAATCCAAATCAATGTTATCGTGAAAAAGGTAAAGTAGTTTATAGCACGTGCTTATTATCTTTCCTAATTAGGAGATACCTACTTTCCACTGATTGTTTTAAGTATTAAATAATGAACGAAGGTTTTTTACAAGGATATAACATACTAAACGTTGAATTCTTAAAACGAAATTAAGTATTATTATTTATAATAAAATATCGACAAAATTTTTAAATTATGTCAATTATACCAGAGTAATGTAGTACTAATTTTGAAGAAAGATGATATATTTGTTTTCCATTAGTGTCAAAAGTTTGTAAATAATATACCTTAATTATGTAAAATCGTACGCATATAATGAAGTTAATAGTGCCGAAAATTACGGCTAGGTTAAAAAGTAGTGTGTGTCCTTGGCCTGAACTTTTGTGTGTTTTTTAACTCTTATGTTTATTTTCTTTATTTTGTTTTTTTTATTACTAAATACACTGTAAACAGAATTCAATAATACACGTTAAACTTGCTGCTTCCCACATTAACAAAAGAAAAATCAGAAAACTACGAAATGAATAATTTTATAATATTATTTCCTATTGTACAAAACGGAAGAGATGTGTTAATTGTTCATAGAAAACTGTATTAATGTTTATGACGTTATTCGTTTGATTTCTAAGTACTAGAGATATTACTACAAATGGTAATCACTTTAAAATTTTTTATCAATATAATTCAATACTCTTAGGTCAATCGCATTCATTTTTCTTAAAAACTGTAGAAAAATCATAACCTAATTTTCATAGTATTTTAAAATTTACTTCCTTTTCAAAATACTCTCTCTAACTTGCGAAGCACATTCGCCGACGATCCGAAATATTCTGAATGCTGTTCAGGAAGAAATATTTTATTCCAGTAGTAGCCACTAACTCGATGAACAGCCTGTATCTTAAAATTGTAATTGTCAAATCTTTTCCTACCAAATTTACTCCTTTACGAAGCCAAAGAGGTAACTCTAAGGATGCAAAGTTCAGACCGCAAAGAATGTGTAGAAAGGTTTGATTTCCATTTAAAGATGGTGGTCATAGTGCGAACAGTCTCGTGAAGCAAATTAAATACTCAATTTTAATAACGATTTTATATCAAAATGTAAGTAATTTTTTTTTTTGTTTGCAATATCAATATATTTGAACGAGTATCACAGAAATTTACAAAAAATAAAAAAATAAAAATTGCACTCAATTTTTTATATATATATTTTTTTTATAGGTCATCTGAAACATCTTTATAGTATTTCAGTCTATTGTAATGTGTATAAATTGTTTGAAACCATTGCTTGATCATTTCTATTGTTTACTGCAGAATAATAGTATTTGAAACAATTGTTTATTGTGTTATGTAATCTCTTATGTCCTCTAACGACAAATGCGTAATATTTGCACAGCTTGATAACCTGTACAATTAAACAAAAGTATTGTTAAGTAAAAAGTTATTTAAAAAAAATAATAAAATTTCTTTGGTTTTATAATTAATTATGCATATCTAGTTATAATAAATTGGATTTATTTTTAAAAAAATAAAGTTTTTGATTTCGATTTTAAATGGAAAAGTTAAAGTTTTGAATCGTTAATGATTTAGTAGGCTGTAAAATGTTATGAATAATAAATTGGCATTATTTTGATATCATCAACTTTTTTGAATGAAGTTGAAGGTATAATAGAAAAATAAAAAAACGAACTAAACATTGTGTACAAAAAAAAATTTGTTTTTTTATTCAAACTTTTTTGTAACAAGTTTAAAATTAAGTAGATAAGTAATTTTATTCATTTCATTAGAGATTTGTGATTTAATTCTCTCAGGTAGTTTTTTTATAGGATATATTTTTTTTTTTTTATTAGCACATTTTCTGTGCATGAAATGTCCACTGTTCTACACATTCACGTATATTTCTATACTTTTTATGTATACAATTTTTTCTACAGATATTTCATATAAATATTCAATCTATCGTCGGAATACTATAAGATATTTTAGAGTGCACATAACAATGAAGGGCAGTCAAGGACACGGTAATCAAGAAGTAGGATTATTATGACGTAATAACGTGTTTAAGTGTAATGCTAATTTACAGCTATAATCGCCTACTATTGTGTATCTTTTTTTTTGTCTTCAGTCATTTGATTGGTTTGATGCAGCTCTCCAAGATTCCCTATCTAGTGCTAGTCGTTTCATTTCAGTATACCCTCTACATCCTACATCCCTAACAATTTGTTTTACATAGTCCAAACGTGGCCTGCCTACACAATTTTTTCCTTTTATTTGTCCTTCCAATATTAAAGCGACTATTCCAGGATGGCTTAGTATGTGGCCTATAAGTCTGTCTCTTATTTTAACTATATTTTTCCAAATGCTTCTTTCTTCATCTATTTGCCGCAATACCTCTTCATTTGTCACTTTATCCACCCATCTGATTTTTAACATTCTCCTATAGCACCACATTTCAAAAGTTTCTAATCTTTTCTTCTCAGATACTCCGATTGTCCAAGTTTCATTTCCATATAAAGCGACACTCCAAACATATACTTTCAAAAATTTTTTCCTGACATTTAAATTAATTTCTGATGTAAACAAATTATATTTCTTACTGAAGGCTCGTTTCGCTTGTGCTATTCGGCATTTTATATCGCTCCTGCTTCGTCCATCTTTAGTAATTCTACTTCCCAAATAACGAAATTCTTCTACCTCCATAATCTTTTCTCCTCCTATTTTCACATTCAGTGGTTCATCTTTGTTATTTCTATTACATTTCATTACTTTTGTTTTGTTCCTGTTTATTTTCATGCGATAGTTCTTGATTAGGACTTGCCGTTCATTGTTTCTTCTAAATCCTTTTTATTCTCTGCTAGAATTACTATATCATCAGCAAATCGTAGCATCTTTATCTTTTCACCTTGTACTGTTACTCCGAATCTAAATTGTTCTTTAACATCATTAACTGCTAGTTCCATGTAAAGATTAAAAAGTAACGGAGATAGGGAACATCCTTGTCGGATTCCCTTTCTTTTCTTATTACGGCTTCTTTCTTATGTTCTTCAATTGTTACTGTTGCTGTTTGGTTCCTGTACATGTTAGCAATTGTTCTTCTATCTCTGTATTTGAACCCTAATTTTTTTAAAATGCTGAAAATTTTATTCCAGTCTACGTTATTGAATGCCTTTTATAGGTCTATAAACGCCAAGTATGTTGGTTTGTTTTTCTTTAATCTTCCTTCTACTATTAATCTGAGGCCTAAAATTGCTTCCCTTGTCCCTATACTTTCCTGAAACCAAATTTGTCTTCTAACACTACTTCCACTCTCCTCTCAATTCTTCTGTATAGAATTCTAGTTAAGATTTTTGATGCATGACTAGTTACAACTAATTGTTCTGTATTCTTCACATTTATCTGCCCCTGCTTTCTTTATCATGACTATAACACTTTTTTTGAAGTCTGATGGAAATTCCCCTTTTTCATAAATATTACACACCAGTTTGTATAATCTATCAATCGCTTCCTCACCTGCACTGCGCAGTAATTCTACAGGTATTCCGTCTATTCCAGGAGCCTTTCTGCCATTCAAATTGCCTCTCTTAAATTCAGATCTCAGTATTGTTTCTCCCATTTCATCCTCCTCAACTTCTTCTTCTTCCTCTATAACACCATTTTCTAATTCATTTCCTCCGTATAACTCTTCAATATATTCCACCCATCTATCGACTTTACCTTTCGTATTATATATCGGTGTACCATCTTTGTTTAACACATTATTAGATTTTAATTTATGTACCCCAAAATTTTCCTTAACTTTCCTGTATGCTTCGTCTATTTTATTGTGTAACTTTAAATATTTATGTGTAAGGAGATTGAAAATTAATGTAATATCATTATTAAAGATATTAAAATAGCTTAATTATTATTATAATAACTTAATTATTTATTTTTTGCTATATCTTGATCGTCGTTTAACGTGTAAGTACCACATGAAGAGAAAAGGAAAAACCTTAACACAAAGGATGTTAAGTTAACATCGAGTGTGCTCTCACTAGAGGCATTGGCTCAAGACCGAGTCCCGGCTTCTGGGGTGAGTCCAGGAACAACTTAGTCGGGCTTGGATACCCCGCCATAGGGGTTAGAGGCAGGCAATGATCTAACCGGCGGGCCGACCTGTCGGACTAGACTTATGGTCGGCGGATGGGGAGGCCCGTTTCAGTAGACAACCCCCTGGGCTGTGCTTTCCTTTGTTGTGGATCCGGCCCTGGGGGTACGGTGGAAAAAAAATAACACCAAGAATTAGAGGCTGTAGTGGTTGCTTGGTAGAATTCACAGCTGTCGTTGTCCAATAAACGTTTGTTATACTAGTTGATTCTAAAACGAGTTTGGACGTATGGCGTACAGCTATGGGGCACAACGTGCAAAAGACAATTTAAATTTGAGTGTTACATTTGAGTACTTAATGTACTCAAAATACTTTATGTCTCAAAGTACTTTATCAAAAAGTACTTTTTGTCAAAGTACTTTATGTCTCAAAATTGAAGAAAAATTACAGTCCTTCAGAAATACTTTTTAAAAATTCCTTTTCAATTACAGGAAGTAATTGAATATTCCTTTTCATTCATAAATAAGTGTTTTAATACACATTTAAATCATAGAATAGCTTGACTGAATTAATAAATCTGAAATGTATTATTTTTTTAATGTAAGTAACATTTCAAAGAAATTATTAAATTTGCAATATGATTTACGATAATAAATAAATTTTATATGTACTTATTTTTATTGAAACGTTTAATTTATTTGCTCATTAAGAGATCAAGTGAATAAGATGTTAGCAAAATTTATTTAATTAATCAGATATTCTATTTTGAAGCGTATCATTTTCATATAAGTGTTTATTATAACAAGAAACTTGACCTTAAAATTTAACTGTTATAATTATTTTTAGTTGATCTAACTCACCACATGTAGAATATTTTACTGATTTTTATAACCTGTAATAAATAATAAATCTTACGGAGTTTCCTATCGGAAAATAGTAGTATTTCTGCTTCAACTTTAATAAAGCGATCAAATTTTTCTTTAACATGAGTTTTCCTAACTTTAATTTCCCTTTCCCCTCAATCAATCATAAAATAGGTTTTTTTTTCTATATTTAAAGTTGTATCACGTGATATTTGCAGTATTTCTTTTATCCCCATCTTGAGTTTTACAGCCAATCCGAGAGCGGTATTATTTCTTAATCTACTATCATTAATTCTAATCTTTCTTGATTATTGTTATAATTGAATATTTTATATTCATAAAGAAGTCTTTTATTTGTACAGCAAATAAACGACTTCTTTTTAAACTCGTGCTACTTAACTCAATATGATCCAAGTAGGCCGTAAAAATTTGACTTTTGAAGTTCAAAGAAACGTTACTAAAGTTAATTTGAATTTATTTTTTCCGATCAGTTTTCCAGATACTGCCGGGTCTGGATGTGTGTGTATAGAATAGCTACCACCACCGGCTTTCCAGGCCTGACGTAGGTGTATCGTAGGTATAAATAATATACTAGCCCATCGGGCTGGTCTAGTGATTAACTCATCTCAAAACAACTGATTTTGAAGCCCAGAGTTCTAAGGTTCAAATCCTAGTAAAGCAGTTACTTTTATACGGATTTGAATACTTGATCAAGAATACCGGTGTTCTTTGCCGGTTTGGTTTCAATTAACCACACATCTCAGTAACGGTCTACTTAAAATATTATTCATTTATTTATTTCTACTGCTCACCTGTGACGTCACAACATAGGGGTGAGGGTACGATTTTACAAAAACATTTTTGGTATATATTGTTATTTTTTAATTGTTAAAATAAAAATAAAAAATATGACTAATTAGTTGAAATCTCGAAATACTGAAGGTGACCTTGCTGTACAGCCTCATCCCCTTGACCTTTTAAGTTGAAAATTTAATGGCATCAGTGCCCCATATATAGAAGTAATCTGACCAAGTTCGGTGAAAATCGATCCAGTAGTTCTGGAGATATAAGATGATTTAGAGGGCAACACCGAACAGACGCGCGCGCGCGTACATACGAACATTAACATCCGGAAAATTTCTATCTGGTTTTCTTGTTTCCTTAGGTGTTAAAACGTCAAGATTCGATGAAAACCGCGTGTGCCCAAATTGGACCGATTACAACTTGAGCTGTAGCAATGCTATAGCCTACCTAGACAGGAAAGTAAAAGTCAATTTATAAAACTTAAAAATTTTTCAAAATCAAATGTGTTACGAACCCGACTAGATATATTTTTTTTTTTTTTTAATATTTTTATTTATAGTCGCATGAACAATTAAATTCATTAGCGATTTACCAGTGTAATGTAACTGTACCGGTAAATTTGTAGTCTTTTCTTTCTTTTTAATGTTTAGCCTCCGGTAATTACCTTTCAGATAATATTTCAGAGGATGAATGAGGATGATATGTATGAGTGTAAATGAAGTGTAGTCTTGTACAGTCTCAGTTCGACCACTCCTGAGTTGTCTGGTTAATTGAAACCCAACCACCAAAGTACACCGGTATCCACGATCTAGTATTCTAATCCGTGTAAATAAACTGACTTTATTAAAATTTGTAGTCTTGAACAAACTCAGGTCGACTACTCCTGAGACGTGTGGTTAATTGAAACCCAACCACCAAAGATGCGATAGAGGTTATGTTGCATAGCCTTAGAAACTGGAACCTAATTGGTAGGATGGTGGGTAACATTTTGAAAAGGAAGGCGATGGAGGAAGTTAAAGAGGAAGAGGACTGTTTGGTATATAGTAAAGTAGTGTAGGGTGTGGCTGGATAGCCCCGTTAATAAAGAGTGGGATGCTGAGGTGTCGCACTTCCGATGAATGAACGGGGACTCCTGAGGTGAATAGGAAGGGAAAGCGTAAAGACAAAGTTGTGATCGGAGGTCCCCTGTTTGGGGGACTTCTGATTTGAGGCAGGTAATTAAGGACAGAGTCCCGGTTAAGGGACCCTCTTAGGGGACCTCTGATTTGAGACAGGCGATTTAGAGGACCTAGTCCTGGCTGATCACCGGGTGGTAACCCATTTCGGGGATGACATAGCCGGCTCCGGCATGGTCGAGAGGCAATGGCACCCCGAGGACCGAGTTTGCTTCCGCGGCGGGTCCGGGCCTAGGGGGGATGGAAAGAACACTGGTATCCACGAGCTAGTATTCAATTCTGTATAAATAGATTAATTTTCTTTTCTAAAAATTTAATAAAACTGAATATTTCAGTTACACTTTGCTTAAAAAACAAAAATAATCACGTAATTCAAAAAGTAATCTAACGGGAAAGCAAAATTGCTGTACTGCAAATGGACTAATATGAACAAAAAAAAACTTCAGAAAATTTTATGATTGTTATGTAAATTAATATAAAGTAGCAATTTTAATGTTCTGTATTATTTTAGATAAATATAGAGGGGATATAATACAATATTAAAGTTGTAATTAAGCTACCCAATTTTAATAACTGTACTTTTATATATTTCAATTAAAAGAGTAATTAAATAAACGGAACATATTACAGGATACTTACAATTTGAATTAAGCATATAATTAATTTGTAAATGAATCTTAATTAGTTCATAATCAGTAATTATGTGGATTCTGCATTGTTTATGTTAACTTTGAAATATTTTTAGTCATAAAATTATTGTTTCATGTGATTATTAATATTTATGGGATTAAAATAGCGTTTGCATTTCATTAAGATAATTAATTAATTAAATACGTATACACACAATTTAAAAAGGGAAATGGGTAGGACAAATGTGGATATAGTAGGAATTAGTGAGGTTCGGTGGGAAGAGGAAGGCGACTTTTGGTCAGGTGATTTTAGAGTAATTAACTCAGCGTCAAATAATGGGCAGGCAGGAGTAGGTTTCGTGATGAACAAGAAGATAGGGAGGAGAGTGGAGTATTTCAAAACGCATAGCGATAGAATCATTGTAATAAGGATAAAATCAAAACCTAAAATGACAACGATTGTTAACGTCTATATGCCTACAAGCGCCCATGATGATGATGAGGTAGAGTATGTATACGAAGAGATTGATGAAGCAATTAAACACGAAAAAGGAGATGAAAATTTAATAATAGTTGGAGATTGGAATGCAAGCATTGGAGAAGGCAAGGAAGGAAATATAGTGGGTGAATACGGGCTGGGCAAAAGGAATGAAAGAGGGGACCGACTTATAGAGCTTTGCACGAAGTATAATTTAGTAATTGCCAACACCCAATTTAAAAATCATAATAGAAGAATATACACTTGGAAAAAGCCAGGCGATACTGCAAGGCATCAGATAGATTATATCATGGTTAAGCAAAGATTTAGAAATCAACTCGTTGACTGCAAAACTTACCCTGGAGCAGACATTGATAGCGACCATAATTTGGTGATAATGAAATGTAGATTGGGGTTTAAAAACCTGAAGAAAAGGTGTCAGATGAATCGGTGGAATTTAGAGAAGCTTGAGGAAGAGGAGGTAAAGAAGATTTTTGAGGAGGACATCGCAAGAGGTCTGAGTAAAAAAGATAAGGTAGAAAATGTAGAAGAAGAATGGGAGAATGTTAAAAAGGAAATTCTTAAATCAGCAGAAGCAAACTTAGGCGGAATAAAGAGAACTGGTAGAAAACCTTGGGTTTCAGACGATATATTGCAGCTGATGGATGAACGTAGAAAATATAAGAATGCTAGTGATGAAGAAAGTAAAAGGAACTATCGGCAATTAAGAAATGCTATAAACAGGAAGTGCAAACTGGTGAAAGAAGAGTGGATTAACGAAAAGTGTTCAGAAGTGGAAAGAGAAATGAACATTGGTAAAATAGACGGAGCATACAGGAAAGTTAAGGAAAATTTTGGGGTACATAAATTAAAATGTAATAATGTGTTAAACAAAGATAGTACACCAATATATAATACGAAAGGTAAAGTCGATAGATGGGTGGAATATATTGAGTTATACGGAGGAAATGAATTAGAAAATGGTGTTATAGAGGAAGAAGAGGAAGTTGAGGAGGATGAAATGGGAGAAACAATACTGAGATCTGAATTTAAGAGAGCATTAAAAGATTTAAATGGCAGAAAGGCTCCTGGAATAGACGGAATACCTGTAGAATTACTGCGCAGTGCAGGTCAGGAAGCGATTGATAGATTATACTAACTGGTGTGTAATATTTATGAAAATGGGGAATTTCCATCAGACTTCAAAAAAAGTGTTATAGTTATGATACCAAAGAAAGCAGGGGCAGATAAATGTGAAGAATACAGAACAATTAGTTTAACTAGTCATGCATCAAAAATCTTAACTAGAATTTTATACAGAAGAATTGAGAGGAGAGTGGAAGAAGTGTTATGAGAAGACCAATTTGGTTTCAGGAAAAGTATAGGGACAAGGGAAGCAATTTTAGGCCTCAGATTAGTAGTAGAAGGAAGATTAAAGAAAAACAAACCAACATACTTGGCGTTTATAGACCTAGAAAAGGCTTTCGATAACGTAGACTGGAATAAAATGTTCAGCATTTTAAAAAAATTAGGGTTCAAATACAGAGATAGAAGAACAATTGCTAACATGTACAGGAACCAAACAGCAACAATAACAATTGAAGAACATAAGAAAGAAGCCCTAATAAGAAAGGGAGTCCGACAAGGATGTTCCCTATCGCCGTTACTTTTTAATCTTTACATGGAACTAGCAGTTAATGATGTTAAAGAACAATTTAGATTCGGAGTAACAGTACAAGGTGAAAAGATAAAGATGCTACGATTTGCTGATGATATAGTAATTCTAGCCGAGAGTAAAAAGGATTTAGAAGAAACAATGAACGGCGTAGATGAAGTCCTACGCAAAAACTATCGCATGAAAATAAACAAGAACAAAACAAAAGTAATGAAATGTAGTAGAAATAACAAAGATGGACCACTGAATGTGAAAATAGGAGGAGAAAAGATTATGGAGGTAGAAGAATTTCGTTATTTGGGAAGTAAAATTACTAAAGATGGACGAAGCAGGAGCGATATAATATGCCGAATAGCACAAGCGAAACGAGCCTTCAGTAAGAAATATAATTTGTTTACATCAAAAATTAATTTAAATGTCAGGAAAAGATTTTTGAAAGTGTATGTTTGGAGTGTCGCTTTATATGGAAGTGAAACTTGGACAATCGGAGTATCTGAGAAGAAAAGATTAGAAGCTTTTCAAATGTGGTGCTATAGGAGAATGTTAAAAACCAGATGGGTGGATAAAGTGACAAATGAAGAGGTATTGCGGCAAATAGATGAAGAAAGTAGCATTTGGAAAAATATAGTTAAAAGAAGAAACAGACTTATAGGCCACATACTAAGGCATCCTGGAATAGTCGCTTTAATATTGGAAGGACAGGTAGAAGGGAAAAATTGTGTAGGCAGGCCACGTTTGGAGTATGTAAAACAAATTGTTAGGGATGTAGGATGTAGAGGGTATACTGAAATGAAACGACTAGCACTAGATAGGGAATCTTGGAGAGCTGCATCAAACCAGTCAAATGACTGAAGACAAAAAAAAAATACACACGCATGCGCAAACACCGCAGTAAAATTATACGTGTGTGTACACACGCGTTTATATATGATGACTTATTATAACCGATTTAGTTGTTTTAGTACTGTCACCATTACCACGATTGTTAATATTTTCGTATAAACGTATAAACGTATAAACAATCGTATTTTTGTTTAAAAATTAATAAATAAATTGTTTTTATAAACATTGTTTTCTAATTTTCTGATTACTATATGGAAGGAGGCGCTAATGCAGTTTTTGTTCTGAAAGGATTAACAATTTTGGGAATTATTGATTATATAACAGTGATTTAATTAAAATCTTAATAATGAAATCTAACTTTTATAAGAAATGATTTATTAATTTTTTTTCCTTTTTAATTCATTATTATTCGATTTTCTGTAAAATACTTTTCACCGAACATTAATTGTTAAAATATAACCATACATCAATAATATATAATGTAATGTGTAATATTATTCTTATAATTTGAGTAGCTAGGAGAATAAACGTGTAAAAAGAAGATAAATAGATAAAAAAAACAAAAAAAGATGATTTTTTTTTGCGTGACAATATTATAATCGTTTCATAATAATTTAATTTAATATTTTATATAAAAAATGTCAAATAAAAATAATTGAATAAAAGTAAAGGAAAAATAAATGAATGAATTACCTGCTATAGGCGAATATTTTGCTTTAGAGTCATTGATTTTACGCGCCATTATGTCGGCTACTGTATCCTAAAAAATCTAGTTAATGCAACCTATCTACCTTCCTACACCTATATAAACAGTAAACTGAATGATAAATTATCATTACTGCAAACAACGCGCTCAGCCGGCGGTTTAACAAGAGAAGTCGTTCATTGGAATTCTTTTTTTTGTATTATTTTATGAAACACTTTTTTTACCTCAGGTTATTCGTGTTCACATCAAGGTTATATTTTGTTATTTAATATCAAGATTGTGTTGATATTATTATTAATTTTTCTTTTAGTGTATTCTCCTAGGAAAAATATTTTCTTAAAATAAAATGTTTTTTTTTTTTTATGCTTTTATACATAAAGTTAAAATTTTATTAGTTTCTTTTTGCTTTAAATTTTTAGAAATAAAAAATACAGATTAGACAAAGTTGAAGATTATTATAAAGTAAATGACTATGTTTGCTTAAAAAATGTATTTATATATATATATATATACATAATGCACTCGGTGGAATAAGAGAATAAAACTGGTGAACGGTGGGTGGCCATAAGTAGTAATTGCTTATAGAACTGAGAGAGACAGAGAAAAAGAAAACAAAGATAAGAAATGTAAGAGATCTCTGATTATGTAATTTAGCCAAATTTAAGTCGATTTTTATTCCTAATTACTATTTTCATTAAAATTTTATTTCAGGGTTGTTTCCTTTTTTCCTAAAAAAAGCGTTTAAATTCCAGATAAAAAATAGCTGGAAAAGTTGATGAACACCGACGTCAATTTTTAGGGTAAGGAATTAGTATTTAAGAATAAAAATAATATCTTTTAAAGTTTCCTGAAATAAATTTTCCCGTTAAATTAACTTTCTTAATTTTGTCTTACTTTTAATCCGATTAAAGTACATGCAAACAAATAAATTTTCATAACGAGAGATAATTACTAAAAACTAAAAAAACACGATTGACGAAAAAAAATGATAAAAACACTGTTCTGTTTGGTTCCATTGTAATTTTGTATTACACTAATAAATACCCCATTTGAATATTGAAAATCGGAAGATTGGTTGCGAAGATATTACATTTCCGAGTGATCTGTTAGATCGAGAGTGTACCTGAAGCGTGCAAAAGTTGGCCTTTACTAAAAAACGCCGGCCTCCGTGGCGAGAGTGGTAGCGCCTCGGCCTCTCATCTGGAGGCCCAGGGTTCGAATCCCGATCGGGCATGGCATTTTCATACACGCTACAAATCATTCATCTCATCCTCTGAAACAACGCCTGACGGTAGTACCGTTTGACTTTTGAAAAAATGGACTATTGTTTGCAGAGATATTATAAGAGCACTTACTAAAACAGCGCCCCAGGGGCAACTCGTTTGTTACCGGTTGATTGAGTTGGTTGGTCTAGCCTCGCAATTGGCGTTCATATCACCTCACCACTATAGCCTCACACGCAGTCCTCACGAGAAACCCATTATTGTTAAACAGATATTTTAAAAATTTATTTAATATTATTTTATTTAACGAAAATTTAGTTCTGTTATTTTTGTAATATTATTCGTTCGATTGATTCGAATCATTCAATTCAAACCCAGGTCACACAGTGATAGAAGTTTACAGTTGTAACTTCTATCATAGTTAATGGGTCACAGTAAACCGGAACAATAAGTAAATTGAATACAAAAAAAAAATTGCGTACAGAGAGGAATTTTCATTAAAATCCCTTATAGAGCTGTATATATATATATATATATATATATATATATTTATACATATCTTGTACAGTTTATATAAACATAAATATGTACGTATAAAGATGAGTTCAAAGAACATTGATAAAGTTTAAAACATAAAAAATAAAGAAAACACCAAAAAATAGTCTTAATCAATCACGCAAAGAATAACTAATCAAATAAAGAAACAAATCAAAGAACTAGCAAAAATAAGTGGCGAAACGAAATGAAGAATTTTGACGAAACACAACTACCTATCGTAGCCGATTCACCTCAAATTTCGGAAAAATTACAGATGTAATATATGCAGTCTCTTTAGGTACCTAACGTCCACATGTTAACTACAAGTCAGTTCACATGTTAATCTCATTTTGTATGTTGTACCGAATCGCCGTATCTATTCTCGAACGGTTAGCAATCACAAATAATCGTGTATTTCAGTATTTTTCGTAAACTATGAACTATTAAAACTAATTTTTTGTAGTTTTCAATTTTTCTATAATATATAATATATATTTTTCTATATATATATGTGTGTAAACCAATGGTAAAAATATTATTTTATTTTATTTTTTTTTATTAATTACTATTGGTTATTTATGTTATTATTTTTTTGTTAATTAAAAAAAATACTTTTTTTATGTTTAAATATTTATATTTATTAGTTCTCCTGTATCTATTGATTTTGATTATTTGTAAGACAAAATTCCCATCTAATATCGTTTTTGAAAGTTTCATATTTATAATTTTATTTACAACTGCCCTTTACAAAGTTAAAGGGCAGTTATATAAAGGGTAAAAACCCTTTATATACTGTTTACATTTTAACCTTTTAACCTTTAACGTTTTCTTTAGGTATACTTTAAATTATGATTTTTTTTAACATTTTTTTTTTTGTTGAATTTATTATAATAGATATTAATATGTCCTTTTTATTTTATTATCTAATAACTTTCAATTATTAATAATAAATAAATAGATAAAAATAAATAAAGCTGTCAACAATAAAAATGTTATTTATAGCATTCCGTTCAAACGTTTTAATGATATTAAAACTGGAATGTGCGTAATATATATAAAAACTAACCAAAATTTAAATAAATAATTTAAAGTTAGCCCGATTTAAATTATCAGGAACAAAACTTTTCATTAAATCAGGTACACATTGATCGGCGCCATACTATGGAGGAATAGACCTCAAAAATGGCCCCAGAAAGGTGTTTAAAGGAGTAAATTCTTCCAAACATCCCGACACTCAGCATTCTTCCACCATCTCCTCGCTTCCATTATTCTCCACAATATCAGGTACACATTGATCGGCGCCATACTATGGAGGAATAGACCTCAAAAATGGCCCCAGAAAGGTGTTTAAAGGAGTAAATTCTTCCAAACATCCCGACACTCAGCATTCTTCCACCATCTCCTCGCTTCCATTATTCTCCACAATATTTAACCTCTCTCCTTCTCGGTCTTACCCTGCATCTTCTTCCTTCCGGCTTTTCCAGCAAATAATTTTCTACTTGCTACATCATTCCGACTTTCCGATCCATCTAATTCTCTTATTTCACCTTTACGATAATGTCAGGTTTTCCAAACAGCTACTCCAGTCTACATTAGTTTTCGTCCTTTATTCATTTCTCTTTTTCCAGCGTTTCGACATTCACGTCTGCTCAGATTCCATGCGTGCCTTACAGGCGTTTTTTGACATGTACCCCAGAAGACACCCCATTAGATTCAGTGCGTTATTTCTGAATGACTCAACTTAATACAGGTGTGATTTTTGGCTGGATACCCAGCCTTTTGGAATATCTGGCAATGAGAGCGTAGTTAGCAAGGAAAAAGAGGCTTGTCTCCAGCCTTCTTTCGCTTATCCGTTGCATCGAACGATCTTGTCTGTTTTCTAAACAGGGTGGTTCATGATTAGTGGCAAAGTGTGAGGGATGCTAATATTGAAATAAATTTCATCCAATCAAGGAAACTGTGTCACCGTGGAGCTCCTCATGCAAAAATAACCGTCGAGAGGAGGTTGTTATTTTACGTTTGCGAATTGGGCATAGTAGACACACTCATGAATATCTGATGACGCATACCGATGCACCCGTTTGTGCTCACCGCGATTGCCTACTAACAACACACAGTATCCTTTTGATTGTGTCTTTTACGCGGCATTGCGTCGCAAGTTAATACTAGGGATACTTCGTTTTGCGCCCAGAAAATTCCCCTCTTTAATAGGATATAAATTTTCCCTAAAACCTGTTTTTTCCATCTTCGTAAGTGATGCTCCTCATTAACGGTATATGTTTCTGATATATATATATATATATATATGCCTCATAATAGTTTTATATAATTTAATATTCGTATTTTTTTAATATACTTTAATACTTTACACTTTTACTTAATAATCTACTTTTTTCGTATTTTTTGATATAACGTTTTTCAGAACATAATTGCGTATGTGTAAATCATTTCTTGTTTGTTCATCTTGACCTTTTTCTCCTCAGACAAAATTTCATCTATTTTTCTAAATTTATTAACCATTTCAAACACCTTCTCGCCCATATTTAAGCCTTAATCTCTCTTTACTACTTCCCTTGTCTGCAAATATCATGTACTTTTGTGTTCGCTATGTTTAGTAAAAGTTCTCCTTTCATAGCGCTAAAACCTCTCTATTAAGTCTCTTTAATTTCTAGTTAACATAAAATCTGTTATTTTCGAGATATATATTATCCCTCATAATTCCTTACTTCCCTTATTGGATAGGATCCAAAATTTAATTATATAATTTCCCCATATACAGGAATAATTCTATACGTTTTAGGGAACTATTTTGAATGTTCTGTGGCATGCATACCAATAAACATTTACATATATATAAATTCTGGAAGGGTTTTTTTTTGGGTTAAGAACCCTCGAAACATCGAAATATGAACAAAAAATTTAAAAAAATGAAATTTGTTTATACTAGTCAAAAAATTGTATTATATATATTTATTTAATTTCTATAAAATTGAATGAACTTTACAGACAAATGAGTTTTTCGGCAAATGATAAAGTGCCAATAAATTCTTACAAATTTTTATGTTAATGTTGGAGTATTATATTTCATTGTCTATGATGGATGTGAAGAATATTGTAAATGTATGGTATATACTGTCTCTTTTATATATATATATATGTCATTTATTTCAATAGAATAATTTAAAATAAGACTGAAAAACTGTGATGCTAACTAATTGTACTTCTGACTTCTGCTAATTAATAAACGTTTTTTTCCGCGTGACAAAACAACTGTGTAATGTACTATTTATAATGAATTTTTCCACAGTCTTTTTTCAAATAAACTTGTGCTGCTTTCTAGCGTTAAAAGAAATCACTACTCGTGTTTATATAAACGATTTCCTTAAATACTGCAGATCCCAGTGAGGCAGTTAAAACGTATTTGTTTAACATCGTTAATACTACAAGTGGGATTTAGACCCGGGAACCTAAAATCCCGCAAGTCATAAAAGGTTTTTAAAATAACCCTGCTGTAAAAATGTTTAATGCTATTAAAACCAGACTTTAATAACAATTAGGAACCAGTATTGATGATAAGTTTTTAAAATGCATTGTTCCGTTAAGATTGTATGGTTAAATTAATAACTTTTTAAATTTCTTAAAAATAAAAAAAAATATGTATTTTCTAAAGTTGAAACATATATTGTTTTTGTTATCATAAAAATATATATTTTATTGAAATATGTATCCGAATATAACATATTTAATTTTTTATGTAATACTATTTCTGAATTTGCGACGAAATTGAACAAAAACAATTACGTAAGTAAAATTTGAATCGAAAGTGGATCTTAAATTGTATATATTTATCTCTTCTAACGTAGCGATTACGTTATTAATTCATTAATATCGGTGTTGGTTATTATCTTAAGTAAGAAAAATATTAAATACGATCAAGATTTAAAACAGTCATTCAAAATATGAATCATTTTACAACGTTTGTCAAATTATACATTTTGCTTAAAAAAAAAAATCTCCGTCAGAGATTTTTGGTTTGGTTTGTTTGGGATTTCACTCGCCACTACCCCATTCGGTCGCCCTAAAACATACGACCAAATGTCTGTGCCACAAACGGCTACTGAGCAGTTTAGCGACCAGTATCCTAAGTAGCTCCTAGAACCTATCTAACATTGTAAGCGGACTAAGCGTGGTGCCACACACCACCGGCTTACGTGTCCCAACCGCTCACTTGTCATATATTTACTAAAATGGGTCGGCGCACCCCATCAGCTACTAAAAATATAGACGACAACAATAAATTAAAATATATTTCGTCTAGACAGCAGTTCGCTGCCACGCCTAGGTTGCTGAATGCCAGCAAGTACCTGTCCACCATATTAAAGCGCTTGGAGCCTTAATTGGCTGGTAGTCAGTCATATCTCTAGAGTTAGCTTCCCACAGCAGTGCGGTAGGAATCTTTTCTCTTAGGTAAACTACTGATGTGGGTTGAACAAAGCAACCGCATCAAGGAACTCTCACACGTTCCGACAGTGCGGCTATCGCCACATTGTTCACCGTTTGTGGGTGACCAATTTTCTTTCCCCTTGGCCTTTAAATTCTAGGGTGACTCGGTCTCTGGTTCACCCAAGAGCAGTGCAGTCAAATATCAGGTGTTCATTTGACTGGACCTCTCCGCAGACGCAACAGGTTTTTACAAAATGTTGTGTTAAAATAGATTAATGCTTATCAAGACATGGATCGTCATCTCGTATTACATTGTACAGTGCGTTCTGAAAGTCGCTGTGCAATATGATTTAGATTTATTTGGTTGTTTGTTCTTTCGGTGTTAAGTTTATTGCCCTGTGGGTTCGTTGGGCATTGCTCAGTAATAAACCAAGGTGTCAGTTGTTGAGTTCTGATAGAACGTGCTTTCGTAACGTGGTTCTTTCGTTAGAGGAACGCATTTTTATCGTTGAACACATCTCTCGTGAAGATAACAATCATACTGATTTAATGAAGCACAAGTTTTTTGAAAAGTTTTCAAATACTTCTGTTCCACACCGTAAAGTAGTTCGAACTCTTATCGAAAAATTTCAAGCAACAGGCTCTGTTGAAGACGCTGATAAAAGTAGAAGACTACATAAATTAAACGAATAAAAACTATAAGAAAAGAACTGAAACTTTTCCCGTACAAAGTAATGTTTGTTCAAGAAGTGAAACCTTCAGATCATGCCAAAAGACTAAATTATTGTAAATGTTTTAATGACCAAAATCCCGTAGGTATCCTCGATATTACGTTTTTACAGATGAAACCTAGTTTCATCTGAACAATCTTTAGACGAAACGAAAATTGGAGTTTGGGTCGGTGTGAGTAGAACGCGCATTGTGGGTCCAATCTTTTTTGAAAATGCAGTTAATTTTGATCATTATTGTACTCTTTAACAAATTTCATTAGTCAGTTAACAGAAGTGGAAGCAATCACGGTTGATTCCAGCAAGATGGCGCAACTGCGTACACAGCTAACAAGTCAATTACTCTTTTACGAAATGTCTTTGATGAAATAAATTTCGAGGGGCTTGTGGCCTGCAAGATCGCCCGATCTGACTCCCCCAGATTATTTTTTATGGGGTACAGGAAACAAGCAGTGCATCGTAACATACCATGCACGATTGACGGACTAAAAACCACAATAACGGCATACGTACGAGACGTTCCAGTAAATTAGCTTGTTAAAGTGGTTGAAAACAAATTAAAACACCTCCAGTGCTGGAGGAGATCATTTTCAATGCATTTTATAAAGTATTAGAGTTATTGTAATATCCGTTTCTATTAAATAATGAAATATAAAAAAAAGTAATAATTAGGAAAGTTTCATCATTACACTTTCATAATTCTAGTGCACGCAACTTTCCGAACACTCTGTATAACGTGAGATATCATTGTAGTAACTTCCACATTATCCTAATTTAACACCAGTTAATTTTTACACGTTTTCTTAATTTACGATAGTCTTGAAAGAAAAAAATCTAGGTAGTTAATTACTTCATAACTGATGCTACAAAGTAAATGAAATGCGTTTCTAGAAATGGTTCAACAGTTTTCAATTTTTTCTGAAGGTTTGGAAAAGCTCCAAATGAATTGATTATTTATTAACTTATTTCCTTAGAAGGAAATTTATATAATCGTAATTTATCAATATTTAATCGGTATAAAGATTTTTTCTAAATCAACGTATTTCGAGAACTTTACAAGCTACCTTGTAAGAATGTTTATATTGATTTAATAGGTTGTATATAAAACTGTTGTTTTCTGTGTGTGCACATACGAATATATAACTCACAAGTACATGAATGAAGTAGAGAGAGAAAGAGATAATTGGATTTTTGTATCGGCTATTTACTTTTTCATTTTATGTTTTATTTCAAATTATTCCTGGTAATAAACCATTATGGTTGAGAATAATTTTATAGAGTTTGAAAGCTTCAAAAAATAAAACTTTTATTGCATTATAGCGAAAGTACATTATGGTGTTTAGCTATTTTTATGACATATAATTTTTCATGTAAATTTCTTGAACGTTATTTAAAGATACCCAACTCAGTTTTATTGACTTTTGATCCTAAAATTATATTATAATACTGTATAGGCTAACAACAGTTTTATAAAATTGTTTGTGTACATACAAAAATATTTTATTCAGAAGAAATTATATTAATAAAGTTCTAATCAATTATGTTTGTTATTTTAATGATAATAATGTTCATCATGATGTTAAATTTGATTGTGAAACTTTTTAAGTGAAAGAAGTAAGCTCTTTTATTTATTACGACTGAGTTACGTAAGGATTGTTTAAAGATCATTTCTAATAAAACACCTGAGATATACAACCGTGTTTCGAAAGACCCTGATTTAGTGATCAGCACTGCCCCAGAAGGGTGAGAAAATGGTTACAAATAAGTCATATTTTTTAATGGATAAAAGTTTACTACACATTTAAAAATTTAATTTTTTAAGTTTAAATTCGCTATTTTTGTATATATTAAAAAAATTTGATGTAGAGAACACAAGACTTCCTTGTACGCCTATTAAATTAAATATACACATTTATATAAAATGATAAGTACATAAAATTTTATTTCATTAATAACTTCTGATCTTTTTTTAATTTTTTTTATCGTTATTGTATTTTTATTTATTGTAAAACTTTTTCACAATCAGAGGTTAATAATTATATAATTAAATAAAAATAAAAAAGTTAAAAAAAAAAAAAGGAAATGAAGTCGGATTCGAACCGATGTGCCTTCCTCTTGCAAGATCAAAATATATTTCATTAATTAAAATGTTATTTGGCTATATCTCTGCAACCAATGAATATAAGTACAACTTATGATGTAGCGTTGAAAAGCTCTCGATGAGGGCTTATTACTGCAGTTAAGAAAAAGTCCAAAATCCAAATTGTTTTGGATTTTGGGCATTTTTAGACACTTTTGGTTCTGTCAGTTGCAATCAAAATGGGAGATGCTTAACTAGATGTTACATACAACAGTCCTATATCCAAAATTCAACATCCTATGATTAATCATTTTTGAGTTACGCGAGTTACGTATTCAAGTACGTACAGACGTCACGCCGAAATTAGTCAAAATGGATTCAGGAATGGTCGAAATGAAAATTTCCGTTGAAATCTAAAAACCGAAATTTTTGGGATCGCAATACTTTCATTACTTCGTACAAGGAAGTAAAAATGGTTAGGTGTAGCGTAATTTATAAGTAGATTAATGAATCGGTACAAAAGTATTGAATAGTAACAGAGAAAGCAAATTAGTTAACCGATATAAGCATGCAATAGGTTTACAGGATAAAGAAAGGCTTCGTTCCAGTTCTATAGAATTAATTATTCCGCTAAGAGTATTGTTTTGAGATTAATATGTCATATAGGATCCTCTTAATTAAGATTATTTTCCCGTGCGGTTTCATGTAGGACGTTTTATAGTATAATTTGTATATTTATCGAATATAATTGTTATTTTCTTGTAGTAGATTACTTTATCATCGATGAATCTATATTTTAATAGGTTGCAACATCATCATCCTCCTGTGATTTTCGGTATCGTACATCTTTCTTCATTTTCTTATGCTGCCCCTTCTTTTGTCTGTATGAATCCCTCATCCTTTTTCTCTTTATTTCCATTTTTTCCTCTAAATGAAGATATCGGGTAATGAAGTGTGTCGAGGTACGGATTCTCTCCTGTGCACAAATATTACAAAGTTTGATGTTTTATCTTTTGTTGCTGTATCATTCTTGGAAATAGCGTTTATGCGTTTTTTTGTAACGGATATTCATAATTGTTTAATGATCGGAAGGTAGGGTTGCGTTCCGATTTTTTTGTACCATAGATACTATTACGATGCGGGGAGGTTGTGTTCAATGATAATATTGAATAATTATATTATTCTCCGTTCGCGATTCCCTTTTAGTATATTTTTTGAAGCCATTAAGGTGTTAGGGTCGAAGATGGTCCAACAGGAATGTGTCTTATGGGTTGCTAATTTTGGTTGTTATATATTATTTAAAAGGTGATACGTGTATGGGTTTGGCTGCTTTTGGAGGGGCCAGAGACCGAGCCACCAAGGAAGTTACAGGTTAAGGGGAAAATTGGCCACTCACAAGCGGCGAGAACCGCATTGTCGGACCGTGTGGGAGTTCCTAGATGCGGTTGCTTTGTTCAACCGGCATCCGTAGTTTGCTTAAGGGAAAGACTCTTACCGCAATGCCGTGGGAAGCTAACCCTGAGTATGGCTGACCACCAGCCAATTATTATGGCACTAAGCGCTATAAAATAGTGGACTTTCAGGCATTCAGCAACCTAGGTGTGGCAGTGAATTGCTGCCTAGACGAAATAAATTTTAATATGGATGTCATATATGTTTTTAGTAGCTGACGGGGTGCGCTTACCCATTTTAGTAAATATATGACAAGTGAGCGGTTGGGACACGTAAGCCGATGGTGTATGGCACCACGCTTAGTCGGCTTACGCTGTTAGATAAGTTCTAGGAGCTACTTAGGATACTGGTCGCTAAACTGTTCGAGGCTCAGTAGCCGTTTGTGGCGCAGACATTTGGTCGTATGCTTTAGGGCAACCGAATCGAGTGGTGGGGGGAGAAATGCCAAGCAAACGAATGGGTTTGGCTGATTTGGTTGGAGTAAACTAAAAGCAGGAATTTATTTGTGAATCCTAGTGAAGGCAGTTACTTTTATACGGATTTGAATACTAGATTGTGGATACCGGTGTCTTTTGGTGGTTGGGCTTCAATTAACCACAGGAATGATCGATCTGAGAGTGTATATTTCATTTACATTCATATCATCATCCTCATTCATCCATTGAAGTAATACCTTACGGTAGTTACGGTGTCTAAATAGAAAAAGAAAGGAATTTAGTTGTGAGAACTTCTTCTTTTAGAGTTTTCCCTCTGGGGTCATTGCTGAAGACAATTTCTACATGGATACAGTTCATCTTGATATTTTCGTTTTCTTAGTACGTTCGTTGAAATTTATATCCTTCTTCTACTGAGACTGAAATTTGTAATTTTGCATAAAAGGGATAATTTAGTCAAAAGATTTTATAAACCGTACGATCGCTAGGATATCGAATAAATAAAATAGGCACACGTAGTAATTATAATATATGGCCATTGTTATCAATTCGACTACATCATTACGGAAATAAATTGAATGGTTGTTACTATTTAATGTAATCCGTTCCAATATTCACATAATGTTTGCAATGGGAAAAAGATTTGTGTTTTAAATAGAAATATGGTCTTGATTCAAGAACAACAAAGTTATACCGTAAAACTATTTCAGACGTGAATGTAAATCTATATCCTCTAATTTTTAATGTTATTTCATCGATTTTTACTGGATGTATCCAAAACATACCCTTTTTTTTTTCTTGTTTAGCCTCCGGTAATTACCGTCCAGATAATACGCCAACGGATGAATGAGGATGATATGTATGATTGTAAATGAAAGGTAGTCTTGTACAGTCTCAGTTCGACCATTCCTGAGATATGTGGTTAATTGAAATTCAACCACCAAAGAACACCGGTTCCACGATCTAGTATTCAAATCCGTATAAAAATAACTGACTTTACTAGGACTTGAACACTGGAACTCTCGACTTCCAAATCAGCTGATTTTGGAAGACGCTTTCACCACTAGATCAACCATGTGGGTTTCCAAAACATACCCGGACTACTTTTTCTTATCTGTGTGGTTTGATTTCTAAAACAGTCTCCACCAAAGCAGAAAAATTCCAAATTCAGTATAACTATACTTTTTATACATCCTCAGAGTCCAGTCGATAGTTGTTTAAAACCAAAAGAGGATGCCTAAGAAGAAACTATACCCTTTTCACTGTACTTGATTACTTAAAAGGGATGATTATAGTTAAAAAGGATGTGTTACCCAGAAAGGGGTTTTAAACGGAGACAAGCAAATCTCAACCAAGGGAATTCTCAAGACGTCTGTTTATAGTGACTTCAGATATTAAAGAGCCACTCGAAAATAGAATTAAGTTTCATTAAGGAAGATTTCAACCACCCTAAGAATTGTGTTGCTTGTGGAAATATTTTCCTACTACAACCGTTCAGCTAGACCGCTATAGAAAATCACTGGATTTTTTGATGAGGCTACTTTCTCTTTTATTCCGAAATTAGAAATACAAGTGGCTATTTGTTTTTTCTGTTGTAATTATTGTAATTTTAATTATGTAGAATTAAACGAGATTTGAAAAAATTAATTTGAATTTTTTATTACGGTACTATACGAAAATTATAATTGCCAGAAGTAGAATCAAGGACTAGTTAGGATTCGTATTCAATTTGTGTACAATCTAAATAATTGATATAATATTAAAAAAATTAAAAAGGGATTTTTAAGATAAAAATAATTAATTAAATTGACGCTGATGAATTAATTGCAAGAGAAATTAATTGCAAACTAAGCCTTTGTTATTTTGTGGCTTATGGTAATTAACAAATTTTCACCAACTTAAATAATACGGTATTTTACAAGTACGTAATGCTTTACAATCGTACTCAAACGAAATAGCCTAGATAGGATTTGTTTCAATAAATACTATTTGTACATGTTTGGAATACACGTTTGTTTTGATATGTAATATTTAATTAAAATTGTTCTTTGTTAGTGTGTACGTGTGTGTGTGAGTGCGGGTGGTGTTTTGTTTATTCATTGTGCTCGTGTAGGTACATGTGTATAAAACATAAAGTCAAATGTGTGATACAATGATTTTAATAACATTACTTCTATTTCAGAAGTCATTCTGTCTTTAGTGTATTTTCTGTTATTTAGTTACAAATTTATCCAGTCTACACCTGCACTCACTTACAACAGACTCATACGCTGTATTGTATGTATCTATGATAGAAATAAAATAAAATAAAAGATTTAATTAAGTTTAATTTTCTGAAAACATTTTAATTTAATGTAGGAAAATTATTTTGATCCAATAAATTATGATTTTCATTGATTAATTATTGGTACGTTACTGAGATAGATGATAAACGTTGTAGGTATACAACGTTCGATTTTCATATCATACTGATATGAAAATCTGAAGTTTGGTTTGTTGTGGGTTAATCATCCACGCAAAAAACTACCGTACCGGTTTAAATGAGTTTTTTTTTTATTTTTTTTTTTTTATAGAAAAACATAGGCTACAAAAAAAATCAAATGATAATTTTTCAAAAAATAAAGAATTATGCAATTGAAAAAAAAAGAAGACTAATCATTTAGTGAAATATGTAATTTCTTCATTCAGCGATTATTGATGCACCAATTTGTTAAATTTGTTTTTTAATTTTCTTTCTTTTTATACTGACTACCCAAAAAAGGGTGTAATGTATTTAGAGAGTATGTATACATGTATGTTTGTTCCTTCTTAGCAGCTCAACGGCTTAACCGATTTAGATGAATGACTCCGCGTTCATCTAATACTCCGCGTTCGGTAACGTAAGGATTATGTTACCGCGAGTGTCATAGTCTATATAAATAAATTTAATAAAAATTTGAAAACAGGATTACTCTATTTAAAAATTACAAATATTATACTTTTTTCCTGTTTAGCCTCCGGGAATTACCGTTTAGGTATTACTTCAGAGGATGATATACTATGAGTGTAAATGAAGTGTAATCTTGTAGAGTCTCAGTTCGTTCGATCCTGAGATGTGTGGCTAATTGAAACCCACCCACCAAAGAACACACCGGTATCCACGATCTAGCATTCAAATCCTTATAAAAGTAACTAACTGCCTTTACTAGGATTTGAACGTTGGAACTCTCGACTTCGAAATCAGCCGATTTGCGAAGACGCGTTCACCACTAGATCAAACCGGTGGGTTTATAAATACTATTTTTTTTTTAACCTCCGGTACCACCGTTAGGTATTGTGCTTCGGAGGATGAGATGAATGACAATATCTGTAGCGTGTGAAAATGCCATGCCGGACCGGGATTCGAATCCGGGACCCCCGGATGAAAGGCCGAGACGCTACCACTCGCGCCACGAATGACGGCAAACAAATACTGTACTGTAAATTGTTTTCCGCACGGTCTTTAATTGCCCTATATTAATAATTATGCTGTATTTAAAGAGTAATGTTTTTTTGGTAGTTGTGTTTCTTAATTTTTAATATCTTTTGTTTTATAGAGATATATAAACTAAAAAAAACCGAACATCAATTTTTCGAAAAAAATTATTTTGAAATTTATTATTTTTATTTTATGGAATTTGGTTTCAAAATTTATCAATTATGAAAAATGTTATTTATTTCATTTTGCCAGTACTACTACAGCGATTTATTTTTTCTAAATCTAAATCTTTTTTCTATTTTCTTTCTTCTTTCTAGGCTACATTGTTATAACTACCCGTCCGAAACCGCAGTTAAATATTAACATAATATATGTTTATATTTTTCACATTATTAGTTAAGTGAAATTTGAAATATTTTTAATTTCTTGAACTCAGTTAGACTTTGATTTGAGTTAACTTTTCAATTACCTTTTTATTTTTCTTTTGGAAGCCTTTTACATTCATTCTTTTATTACTTAATTCTAATGTATGTAATTTATTTATTTGTCTAACGGTATATCATATTTTTTCTGATAAATATACGAATTAAAACGTTTTAAAAGTTTTCCCGGTGTGAAGGTTCTTTTACATTTCCTGTCATTTACTTTTTATATATATGTATTGTATTTTCCCCACATCCCGGTGCTGGAACACGGTCTTTTTGCATGCCATGCCTTAAATGAGGAGTCCCGGTGGGAACTCCCCACTGGGACTCCGGTCTTGACGCCTCGCCTCTAGTGGGGAACCTCCAAAACGATCCCTTACCGGGACTGCAGTCTTACATTCCCCTCAATGGAATCACAAAGGAGTCCTCACCGATCATTGAAGGTGGAAGACCGAAACCTCCCACCCCTCCCGGGTGGAGCTATCCCTCAAAGACTCCATGACGTTACTATGAAGCAGGTGGACCCGTCCTGCATCCTCGACCTCCGGGCGCATGACCGTACAATTTTCAGGATGTACATCGAGCCTCCTGCTTACAATCTTTACCTATATGGCCGGCCTGTTATTTACATGCATTGTAATATGTGCAATATGAAGGTACGTGGACTCAATTAACTGCTTCTCAATATCTTTAAAAATTATGTTACTCTGTTTATTGTATCTTGAAAGTTTGTATTGTAATTATTGTTTTAACAGCCATACCTCAAAATTATGTTAAAGTTTTCCACAGTTTGAAGAAGTGTCGTATTCTGTTACTTGTTATGTTTTCAGTCGATAATAACCTGTCTTGTTCACCTTAAAAAAAGACGTTACTCAACTGAATTTCATAATTCTTTTTTATTCTATACTGATCGTCTGACTTTTAACTTAATCTGTTTGATCCTTTGCCTTAAATTATTTGCTTTATGTATTCTATACTATTGCTTTCCCTGAAAATTTTAACTTCTCTATTTACTTCCGTTATTAAATAAACTAACATTGACTTCTTTACGTCTCATCATGATAATTGCTTACAGGTAACGTTTTTTATCATGTGTGTAGAGCAGTGATTCTCAATCTTTTTAGCTCTACGTCCGCCAAAAAGTAAAAATAAAAGAGAAAAAATAATATTTCGTAACCCCTAACCCCAACCCAATGAGACCAAGTTAAAACTATTTTTCCTGCGTTGATAGCGACGGTTATGAAAATACAAGTATAAAGTGTAACCCACCGGGTTGGTCTAATGGTGAACGCGTCTTCGGAAATCAGCTGATTTCGAAGTCGAGAGTTCCAACATTCGGGTCCTACCTAGTAAAGCAATCATTTTATACGGATTTGAATACTAGATCGTAGATACCGGTTCTTTGGTAGTTGGGTTTCAATTAACCACACATCTCAGGAATGGTCAAACTGAGACTGTACAAGACTACACTTAATTTACACTCATGCATATTATCCTCTGAAGTAATACCTGAACCGTAATTCCCGGAGGCTGAAGGAAAAGAAAAAAGAAGACGTATGAAGTGTATAAACACGTACGTGCTCCTTGTAAATTTGGCTGGGTGCATAATTCGCTATGAGAGCATCGTGTTCGAACATGCATATAAGTTTTAACACGTCATGCTCTCAGAAGCATAAAAGAGGCGTACGAAATTTCAGACGTCAGTTTATTTTCGAATGAGAAGTGTGTTTCTGGTACCTTTATTTAAGTTTTTAAAGCACAGTTTCATTGAAAATAATAATCGAGGTTTGGTTTTTTTTAGTATGCGGTAAAAGTTTTTATTTCAATTAGTTTCTTATGCAAAGTGGATAAATATGTGTAAAAAGAAGTGGCTCATCCAGTAAATCGATTGGGAAAAAAATAAGATTATTCAATTACATTTATATAAATTACGGTTTTATCACATTGATGGAAAGCCGCAGTGCGTTGTTTGCAGCCATATTATTAATTTACTTTCTTTACATGTGTACTTATTAATGTAAGTAAAATGTTTATAATTTTAATTTTTTGTCATAAATAAAACGATTTCATTATTGTTCACGTGTAATGTTGTAGGCTTATTTCGCGATCCAGCTTTCATATTATCGCCATTCTCCATCGTTTGGGAAACGCTGTTATAAGAGTATTAACAAGTTTTATTTTTTTTTTATATATATACTTTTGTAAAGTAGTTTATAGTTGTAGTTTTTTAGTTGTAAGTAGTTACAAAATAATATTACTTTTTTAAGGTAAGACCTTGCTATACAAATTTGATAAATATAACAAGATCAAACAATTCTCATATTTATATGTTGAAACATGACGTGTGAGAAGTTTATCACCAATGTCAACACAAGTGTAGTATTATTACTGAGCTTTATTGTCTCATATCTCGTAATACGTATATTTCATCACGTCTTTTCTTACTGATAATTTTTTATACATTTCTTTTTTCTCTAAATTTCATTGTTTTTGTTGTAATGATTTATATTTAATTTAAATATCTAAAAATTTTTGATAATAACAAATTTATTTTCTACGTAGAGTACAAGCTTTCTTTCTTTAGATTGATCCGATTTTAATATCTTCCTTCAAGTAACAAAGTTATTTGATTTCTAGTACATTTAATTCACTTATCCTTTATATTTAATTCATTATCTTCCTATTTTACTCCTTATACGAAGTAAAGGAACTATTGTGATCGCGAAAAATTTCGGTTTCTAGATTTCAACGGAAGTATCCATTTTGATCATCCATGAATTCATTTTGACCAGTTTCGGCGTGACGTCTGTACGTACGTATTTATGTAGGTATCTCGCATAACTAAAAAAACGATTAGTCGTAGTATGTTGAAATTATGAATTTATGACTGTTGTAACATCTAGTTGTGCACATCCCCTTTTCATTGCAATCGACCGAGCCAAAAATGCCCAAAATCCAAAACATTTGGATTTTGAACTTTTTCTTAATAGCAGTAATAAGCCCTCATTGAGAGCTTTTCAACGATATATCATAAGTTGTACTTATTTTCATCGGTTCCAGAGTTATAGCCACGTAAAATTTTAATTAATAAAATATTTGGATCTAAAGGGGAAAGCATATCGGTTCGAATCGGACTTCATTTCCTTTTTTTAACTTTTCTTTTTTTGATTTAAATATGTTGATTTGTTAATAATTATTAACCGCTGATTCTAAAAACGTTTTACGATAAATAATAATTCAGTAACAAACAAAAAAATAATATTATGAAAAAATATTAGAAGTTATTAATGAAGTAAAATTTTGTATGTACTTTTCATTTTAAAGAAATGTGTATATGTAATTTAATAGGCGTACAACGAAGTTATGTGTTGTCAACATCAACTTTTTTACTTTTAGTATATATTCAAATTAAATCAAGTTTTTTTTATATTTTTATTTTACCTAAAAGAAAAATACGATTCAAGAATCTTAACATCTTCATCTTTTCTCCTTGGGTTGTTACTCAGGCTTAAAATTTTCCTTCATATCCTTTATTGCTTCTTCTATATATAAATTGAAAAATAAAGGGGATAGGCTATATTATATTCATGTCTTACTTCTTGTCTTCTTTTCTTTCTGGATCTGCTTTTCCTTGTCATGAGTAACATTTTATTTCTTATACATTTCATAAATATCTTTTCTTTTTCCACTTTTATTTTAATCCTACTTTTCATAAAATTTTAAACATTATATTCTTCAACGCTATATTATCGAATATTTAAAAAGAAATTATAAATGTCATTTATAAATATTTACTTTTATGCTTTGAAATTTCTTAGTAAAAATTAATCTTTACGTATTTATAAATCTTTATTTACCTATATTTATTTTATACCGACTGAAATATAATATTTCTTTGAGGCCCGGCCTCAAAAAATTAGATCAAGTTTTAAAGATATAAAAATGAGCAGTCAGATCATTGTTTGAGGTCAATCAGTTAGGATTGAAAAATTATTATCTAAATTTATCCAAAAAATTAAATCCATGTATTAATATTTTCTATTTACAATCTATCTTAAAAAAAAAATAATAATAAGTAATCTTAAATCAATCGATATCCATCTTTATTAAATCACACAACAGAAACGTTTTAATGTAACTCAGTACATTTTATTGGTTTATGAGAAAGTATTATCATTACTTTTTTTTTTTTTTAATAAATTAGGGGCCAATTTTAAAATATTTTTCATCAGTTTTATTTAAAATAGAATTAAGAACTTTTCCTTTATTGAAACAATGTTATTCTGTCGACGACGTTAGAAAAGCAGATGACTTTCCTTTATAAACGATCCTAATAAGGAACGTAGAATCTAAGGAAGATTTTATGGGGAAACAAGAAATATGGCGACTATAGGTTAAAATAAGTAATGAAGAGATCCATCACAGACTAAATCAATAACAACAGAAATAGGAAAAAGAGGTAATTTTTTTTTTTTGTAAGTTATACGCCAAAGAAAATCAAGAAATATTTAATTTCCTAAGAATTAACCGACTTGGCTTTCAGTAATGGATCCGCTGGGTAGTAGCAAATATAGGAAAATAATAACTGATTTTAAGGAATTCCAGGAGGTTAAAAAAAGAAAAAGAAAAAGAAAACTTAACAGCCGAACATCAGGTAAAAATGGCAGAAGGCAGAAGAAAAGCCTTAGAAAAGAAGAGAAATGTGAAAAAAAATTTATTGTATCGTCCGCAATAGGCCAATTCGCGTTTAATTATAATGTCAATTATATGTTTGTTCAAATGATTGTCATTAAGCTGAATTTTTATTTACTTTCGTTAATTTTTTCCATATTTAATCTAATAGTCATTTAATCTGTATTAAGATAATAATTCCTATTATCTTTTTTGTTGAGATCATTGTAGTTTTTATATTGATTACTGCAGAACTCGACAAAATCATTTAATACATTTACATTTTAAATTATTAATATCAACTTTTACAACTACTAGTTTTTTTATTTAAAAAATTATTGCTGTAAAAAAATTGTTTTACCATTGTTTTCCTTGATCATTCCAGGTAAATATTGGGCTAATTAGTCCTATTAGACTTATTATTGCTGACGTGATCTGTATAATTTATGATAATTGTGAGCCTCAACGTCCTCAACCTTAATCTTTTTCAAATTGAAGTGTGTTGAAAAATATGTTATATAATTAATGAAAATACAATTTTCAAAGTGTGAAATTACCTTAATATTCTTCCTCAGAATCTATAATGATAGTAGCGGATATAGTCAGGATACAGTGAAGTTGTCTACTGGCCGCCTAAATAGGTAATATATATATAATTTGTATATTTAACATTAATTAGAGAAGTAAGCGACCGAAGCGATCGTAGGTTATGTTTGGTTAGGTTATATTGATATAGTGCACGATACATCTTTACACGGAATCAGCATAAACTAATCAAACATAACCTACGCTTGCTTCGCTCGCTAACCTCGTCTGATTAACGTTAAAAATAAAAATTTAAAAGTTACTTATAACTAATTTAAAAGTTATTTATGAAAGTTATACGTATAGGTGATTTTATATACGCAAACAATTGGATTTCTGTAGGGGTCCCATATAACCGATAAGTACCGATATTGAAACTACGAAAAACTTAAGAGAAATATAATTGTTCTAGTATTTTTATTTAATTATTAAAAAAGAGTTCGTGGTTAAGTAAGATCATCTTGTATTTAATTACATCAGATGTTAATTGAAAAAAAAGAATGAATTAATTGAATCTATTTTTTTTTTTAAATTAAATTATATTTGGTTAACCTACATCAGTTTCTTCTGAACCGATTATATATTTATCCTAGTGGATTTGGGAAGTAGGTTATGCTTTTTAGAAGTTCTGTGAGCTTATTTATCTCTTTACTTAATTTGTTCTTTTATTTCATTTTTTCTTTTTCTATAGGAGCTGTTCTTTTTTTATACTCTAATTTGTTATAGAGAGAACAGTGTTTATTAAACACTTCAGTGATTTTACTATTAAGAAAGGGAAGAAAAAACGTTTGTAGTCAGAAGTAAATAATTAATTTGATGCCATTAGGCGGGCATTTCTTATATTTTTTATTTAACGACTGTAGGTTAGTGTTGGTTTTTTTGATATTTTTATATAATTTCTAATTTAATTAAAAGTCACGTAAACCTTATCTAATACAATATACAATAAGCTGTTGTGTACGTTAACGTTGCGCGTTTATGAGAGAAAAAAGAAGAAAAAGACATACAGAGAGAGAGAGAGAAAGAATAATGAAAAGTAATCTTTTCCACTTACCAAGGAAATTTTCCCAAGTTAGATAGATAAATTTTAAATAAAATTTATGGGGTATTTTATATTGAAGTATTGTTTTTATTAAAAACAAGTAAGTTAGATTATTATAAGGTAACTGGGTTGGTCTAGTGGTGAAGGCGTCTTCCTAAATCAGCTGATTTGGAAGTCGAGAGTTCTAGCGTTCAAGTCCTAGTAAAGGCAGTTAATTTTATACAGATTAAAATACTAGATACCGGTGTTCTTTGGTGGTTGGGTTTCAATTAACCTCACATCTCAGGAATGGTCGACCTGAGACTGTACAAGACTACACTTCATTTACACTCATACATATCATCCTCTGAAGTAATACCTGAACCGTAATTCCCGGAGGCTAAACTAGAGAAAAAAAAATGTAACCGCGTCCACCGGGTTGGTCTAGTACTGAACGCGTCTTCCCAAACCAGCTGATTTGGAAGTCGAGAGTTCCAACGTTCAAATCCTATTAAAGGCAGTTTTATACGGATTTGAATACTAGATCGAGGATAACGGTGTTCTTTGGTGGTTGGGTTTCAATTAACAAATTTACCACACACCTCAGAAATGGTCGATCTGAGACTGTAGTCTTGTAAAGTCACTTCTCGTACTATATACATACTGTATTTATACTACTATACTGTATTATTACACTGATATATAACATCCTCTGAAGTAATATCTGATGGTGACTGTGATTCCCGGAGGGCTAAAAAACAAAAAGGTAACCGGTTTCTTGTTGCTTGAATGATATCGTCACGTAACCTTGAAGCTTATTTGTAGCATATGAAAACTGCCATGCCTAATGACCGGGATTCAAACCCACGACCTCCAGATGAATGGCTGAGACGCTACCACTCGCGCCACGGAGCATGGAGGCCGGAAAATATTTGGCTCTGGTTTTATTAGTTTAGATAAGCCGAGTAGGAAGTTAGAAGTTATATCTAATAATTTGAAGTAATCATTATTAAAAAGAGAATAAAGTTGTATTTGAAAAGATAACCTTATAAAATAACTACTACATTAAATACCACTGAGAAGAACAAAATAAATATTAAAAATTAAATAACATGACTGCCAAAAAACATTGCTCTTTAATTTAGGATAATTAAATAACGTGCTGGTGACAATTTTGCATATAGTTTGCAAAATTGCAACTTTTTCAAATTTTTTAAATTTATTAAACATATATATATATATATATATATATATATATATATGTGTGTGTGTGTGTGTGTGTGTGTGTGTGTGTGTGTGTGTGTGTGTGTGTTTGTGTGTGTGTGTGTCTGTATGTATGTATATAACCTATGATTCTCTCGGTAACGTAAGGATTCCAACACGGGGATATATATCTAAATCGGTTGAGCTGCTACGGTGGAACAAACATACATACACCTTAAATATATTACACTCCTTTTTGGGCAGATGTGCTATAAATTATACTAGCAAATAAGCGATTTGAATTTATAAAATCGGGAGATTGGTTGCGAAGATGTAACATTTCCAAATAACCGTGTTCTGTTAGATCGAAAGTGAACCTGATGCATGCAAAAGTTAGCTTTCAACCTACTATACAATAACTCGTTTAAATTTTGAAAAAATTGTACGATTGTTTGCAGAGATATTATAAGAGCATCCACTGCATTTAACAAAACAGCGCTCTAGGGTCATCCCATTTGTTATCAATTGATGGCGGTGATTGGTCTAGCCTAGCCTAGCCTCGCACGATATGCTCGTATCACCTACCCACTCTAGCCTTACACGTAATCCCCATGGGAACCCCATTATTATTAACAGGAATTTTTTTAATTTATTTAATGTTATTTTATTTTATTTAACGTAAACTTAATTCTATTGTTTTTTAATATTATTGATTCCAATCATTCAGTTCAAATCCAGCTTACACAGCTCACAGTTCATTAAAAGTTTGTGCTTCATATCATCCTCTGAAGCAATACTTAACTGTGGACCCGGAGGTTATGTTAAAAGTAAAGTATAAATAAAAAAAAAAAAACAATAAAAATTAAAAAAATTAGCGCCAAAAAACAAAAAAGAACATTTTTTTAGAGATGGGGAAAAATAAAAAAAACAAACGTTTTTCTAAAAATAATCATGTATAAATTAAGCTTAATAAATATGCTTTAATAAACTTTTGTTTAACTCTAACACTCTCTTCAATAAAGAGTAAAATAAGAAAAACAATTTAAAAAGCCTCTTCGGTCCGGGATCTATAATTTAAAAAGATGATAAACATTCTTTCATATTTCTGTATGTAAAATACATATTGTACATAAAATACATATAAACATTCAAAAAATGTTTGAAATATATTTAAACCGAAGGGAAATAGAGCAAAAGAACTAAAAACATACGTTTCAATTTTAAGAGGTGGGGGGTGACTTTTGAAAAAAATTTGATTTGATTATTTATTCGTATGTTGTACGTAAGAAATTAAAACCACAGTGAAAATAAAAAAAAAATTATTTGTAACAAGTACTTACATAGTTACGCTATTTCTCTACATAGTCGCCACTCCGATTTGTACATTTGTCGTAGCGTGGTTCCAACTTTCCAATACCCTCGTCATAGAACGGAGCCGTCTGTGTTTTCTGTTGCTACGCTGGTCTGCAGCTCGATGTCTGTGCCATAATGTTGTCCTCCTAGCCAGCGTTTCATGTGAGCAAAGAGGTGAAAATCAATGGAGCCAAGTCCGGGCTGTATGGTGGGTGATCAAACACATCCCAACGAAAACGCTGCAGGAGCTTCTTTGTTACAGCTGCAGTGTGCGGCCGAGCATTGTCATGGAGAAAGACAATGCCTGATGACAATATTCCTCTCCGCTTATTCTGAATTGCCCTTCGTAGACGTTGAAGAGTCACGCAGTATGAGGCTGCAGTAATGGTTGTGCCACATTTCATGAATTCCACCAAGAGAACTCCATTTCGGTCCCAGAACACAGTAGCCATACGCTTTCTGTTGAGAAGGTTCGCTTGAACTTCTTTGGTTTACCGGGAGAATGAGAATGCATCCACTGTTTGGATTGTTCTGTTGTTTCTTCAGTTTCGAAATGGACCCATGTCTCGTCCCCTGTAACAATTTTGTTCAAAAAATCTTCTCCTTCATTGTGGTAGCGCTGGAGAAACGTTAGGGAAGGGTCCATTCTCGTTGTTTTGTGATGGTCGGACAGCATCTTGGGAACCCATCTCGCACGCAGTTTGTAGTACTGAAGTCTCTGACTCACAACGGTGTCGAGAGAATTCACAATACAGAAATTGTGAACCGACGATTTTCTCGAATCGCCTCATCCACTCGCTCAACGAGATCATCGGTTGACACTCGCTTCCTTCCCTGACCGCCTGCATCATGAACATCTGCACGTCCTGATTTAAAGTTCCTGCACCATTGTCGCACATTGCTGTCACTCATTGAAATTTTACCGTACACATTACTTATTCGCCGATGAATTTCAGCCGCATTACACCCCTCAGCCTGAAGAAATCGAATTACCGCACGCACTTCACACTTGGAGGGATATGCTATTGTTGTAGACATGTTTACGTGCTAGCTGCGTGTTCAGAACTAAACGAAGTGACGCGGCGTGATTGAAGGCCATACTAGAGACGCCGCACAACACATATGTGCAAAGGCTCATCCGATTTTTGCGCGGGTTTTTATTTCACGACCGATCGGACCTTGAAAAAAAATAACCCTCGTATTTAATGGAATCTTTTCTAAAATTCCTCTGAAAAAATAGAAATTTCTTTTTCGCGATAACCTCTATCCCCTTAACCAAGTTTCAAAGAATAAATAATATGACCAATACTACAAATATAGAAATATTTGAGTCAAATTTGAAGAAAATCGATTCGGTCAATACTGAGATATAAACCAAAAGCAGAGCTACAGACATACGTAAGCGCATTCATACATTAATTTTTTTTTGTTTCTTTAATTGAACTAATTGGATTCTAAAACGTAAAGATCTGCAAAAAAACCGATATCTCATTTTTGACATGATCACCATACTTTCCCCTTTAATATATTTATTTTAGCTAGATTCGCCGGAAGAGAAAAATAATCGATTTTTACTCGTAAGACATAGAATTATGTCGGCCAAATTACACAAAAAGGCATAACAATCCTTTGTTTACTTTTAGTTTAAGCTTAACTCTGATGTAGTATACAGTTATTTTTCTTTTTGATTAAATTTTTATTTTTCTACAAATACAGTCTTACACAAAAAGAGTAGATAATGAAAAAAATTGATATCGCTGAAGAAAACAGCTGTCATTTTCCAAGTTGGAATAAGGAAATTTATTTATCTCAGAAAATACACACACACACACACACACACACACACACACACACACACACACACACACGCACACATACACACACACACATATATATATATATATATATATATATATATTTCATAACAGCATTATATTTGTAATAAATTGATGTGGATTCTACAAGACTTCCTTGTACGCCTATTAAATTACATATACACATTTCTTTAAAATGGAAAGTACATAAAATTTTATTTCATTAATAATTTCTGATATTTTTTTATTATTGAATTATTATTTATTGTAAAACTTTTTTACAATCAGAGGTTAATAATTATTAACAAATCAATATATTTAAAATAAAAAAAGAAAAGTTAAAAAAAGGAGAAGTCCGATTCGAACCTGTGTGCTTTCCCCTAAGATCCAAATATTTTGTTAATTAAAATTTTATTTGGCTATAACTCTGGAATCAATGAAAATAAGTGCTACTTAACATATATCGTTGAAAAGATCTTAATGAGGGCTTATTAGCCCATTTAATCCAAATGTTTTTGAATTTTGGGCTTTTTTGGACTTTTTTGGTTCAGTCAAAAGAGGAGGTGCACAACTAGATGTTAGAACAGTCCTAAATCCAAAATTCCGACATCTTACGGCTAATCGTTTTTGAGTTATGCGAGATGCGTTTACGTACGTACAGATGACGCCGAAACTAGTCAAAATTGATTCAGGGATATTTCCGTTGAAATCTGAAGACCGAAATTTTTGGCGATCACAATACTTCCTTTACTTCGTACAAGTAAGTAAAAAAGGTTTATTTCAAAATTAATAACCGATGTTGATGTACTGAAGGATGGTTAATATTTTTTCGGTTATTTAATGCAATTATTCTAATTAAAGCGCGCCCGCATTAATTCGCGCGATTGTGGCGGTGCTAGAGGCGACGGTCGGCACTAAGTAAACTAAATTAATTTCACAACTTACATAGAACAAATTGCGCTTGTACAGTCGGCATATGGTGTAGCAGCGAACCTTAACGCACTAGTTATCAAGTCAACCGGGCGATCGAGTTTCTGATCCAGCCAGACAGAGTTACTTTTTTATACTTTAAATATTATTCATTTATTTAATTTTACCGCTCGTGTGACGTCTCAACATTGGAGATGTCTATAACGGTAATTTTTTTGGGAGGTCGGTGCAGTTTTGCAAAAAAATATTTTTGCAGATATTATTACTGTTTAATTCTTAACAAATGTGTCTAAGTAAAATATGACTAATTGGACGAAATCTCGAGATACTGTGGGAGAACTTTCTCTACAGCTCACCCCCTAAGCTTTTAAGTTGAAAATTTAATGTCATCAATACCCCATATATGGAAGTAATCTGACCAAGTTTGATCAAAATCAGTCCAGTAGTTCTGGAAATATAAGGTGATTTAGAGGTCAACAGAGGTCAACACCGAAAACCCGTATATAAGAACATTGCCATCCGGTTGTTTGGTTTTTTGGTTCCTTAGGTGCCAAAACGTGAAGGTCTGATGAAAACCGCATATGTCCAAACGAAAACCAGTAAGGTCTGCTGTAGCGGTATCTAGACGGGAAAGTAAAAAGATTACTACTTATCTTCTTCTTGAGTAACAATCGATCTGATGTTCTGAAGGTTGCTTAAACGCAGAAGAATAATTTAAGAAAGTGCATCTAAATATTTGTTATTGTCATATCAGTTTTTCTTGAAAATATCTAAAATAATTTTGCATCAGTTACAAAGCTTTCAATGTATTTATTCTGTTTAGTCTCGAAAACCACCATAAGGTATTACTTCAGAGGATGAATGAGGATGATATGTAAAATGTAAATGAAGTGTAGTCTTGTTCAGTTTCAGGTCGACCGTTCCTGATATGTGTGGTTAATTGAAACCCAACTATCAAACAACACAGTATCCACGATATAGTAATCAAATCCGTATAAAAGTAACTGCCTCTACTAGGATTTGAACCTTGTAACTCTCTGCATTTAAATCTGCTGATTTGCGATGACGTGATCACCACTAGACCAACCCGATGGGTTATTATTGGGACTTTCTTTCTTTTTCTGTTTAGCCTTCGGGAATTACCATTAAGGTATTACTTCAGAGGATGAATGGCGATGATATGTATTAGTGTAAATGAAGTGTATTCTTGTATAGTCTCAGTTCGACCATTCCTGAGATGTGTGGTTAATTGAGACCAAACTACCAAAGAAAACCGGGTTCGAATCCCGGTCAGGCATGGCATTTTTCACACACGCTACAAAACTTTCATCTCATCCTCTGCGAATGAATTGCTTGACTGCGGACCCGGAGGTAAAACAAACAAAAGAAAGAAAACCACCAAAGTACACTGGTATCCAAGATCTAGTATTCAAATCCGTATAAAAATAACTGCCTTTACTAGAATTTGTACGCTGGAAATTTCGACTTCCAAATCAGCTGATTTGGGAAGTCGCGTTTACCACTAGATCAACCCGGTGGATTCATTTATTATATATTATTAAAAGTACAGAAAAACCGATACCCCATTTTTGGCATGATCACCATACTTTCCCATTTAATGCAGCTATTCTAGTTGTTTTCGCCGGCAAATTGAAATAAAATTAGGCTATCCTCGATTTTTTATTTCTGCTAAGAAAAGATTTTTTAAATTTGTCATTCATCGACAAAATGTAAAATTATTAATACAGGTTTTAACTGAATATGCTGTATTTAATATCCATTAAAAAACTAATGGTTTTTAAAAAGAGGAATCGGAATATTTTACCAACATCCAAGAGGTTGACGTGTGTAACCTCTTTCTGCAAAGTAAAATCCTTAAAAACAAACGAATTTATAAGATCTGATTTGATCGGTGTAATGTGTATCTTGTTAATAAGGTAGACGATTCGGACTAGGTGCATCAAAAGAGTTAGGAAGTAAAAAGAAAAAAAAATATATTGGGGCTAATGAGCGTTGGGTCTGACCCGCTTCTAAAAAAAATTTAATCCTACCCGTTAAGAAAGAAATACTTATCAGTTTGACTCCACTATCTTTATCGCTATGGCTAAATTAAATTCTATTTTCTATTATTATTACTAGTATCTTTCAGTCTTATCTCGAGTGAAATCCTAACTAAGCAAGGGAACTTGTTTCCGCAAATATTCATTATTCTAAAGTAGTTTCTGCAAATAAACACTACTGTATACGGTATTTCAATTAACTACAGCCTTTGGTCTTTCCAATTGAATATAGAATCGATCTTCTCAAACTGTGTTACTATACGAGATCGTTTAGGATTATATGGAGAATACACGTGAAGGGCATGGTTGATCGTTTACCCGTTTTAGACAATCTGCTCTTGTACAGATGCCCTGTTTGATATTTTATCACAAAATAAAATAGATAATAGATGTTTTTTTTCTAACCCAGCACATTGGAAATTAAAAATTTTAATAATTTATGCTAATTTAAAAAAAAAGTTATATTTTCCTTCTTAAAACTGAAATACAATTTATATAACAGGATTCGTAATTTTTGGAAAATATAAAGAAAAATATTAAAAAAATAGATAGAAATATAAAACTGTTATTTGTAACTATAATTTATAACTGTAATAATAGTATAATTATAACGTTTATTATAATTTTACTTATTATTATTTATAAAAATATAAAACAATGTAAAAAATACAACACTTTTTTTTTGCTGTAGAACTAAAATTTACAACGGTTTCTCCTGATGAAACCACAGTAAATAGTATGTTAAAATATCACATGAGAGAGCCATCCAATAACCCCAAGGAAAACAAACAGTAAATGATTATAATAACAGCAACCTTCATGTTAATAAACATACTTGTAGTAACAACTAAGATCCTGTAAACACTCATTATATCATAAGTACTATCATCACTGGGTTTTCGAACATGTCCGATCGCTGGACCACTTGTGTCCAACGCATTCAGTTCGCACGCGATGTTTTTTTTATCAAATAGAATATAAAAACAGATAAATGAACGAATGAAAACGGCGTTAAACAGTAATAACGTTAAAACAATAATAACAAGAAATTGTACCGGGAAAAAAATATAATTCATATCTTCAACGACCAAGGTCCAGTAAGGTCCAGTACATGAACTCTTTTCAATCGTCTAATGTCATTACAGTTATCTAGCAGGTTCAAAGCAAGGGGATTTTACGTGTCTATTTAGACTAATCATATACTTAGAATTGAAACGGTCAATCTTATCCCGAACATATGGTATCTACAGGTATTCAAGAATGTCAGAATTCCTGACGAACGAAGACGGTCGGGTCACTTTTCTCAGTATCTTGTTTTGTGACCTTACTCTGTATAAAAATATTTTGGGAAATATATTGAAAAATAAAATGTATTTTCCAAAATCATAAACGCATAAGAGATTTTAGTTGTTTTATAATGAGTACTATTTTAACGTGTTAAAAGTACTATTTTTTGTAATTTTAGAACCAACTGATTAGTGTAGTTAGTAATTACATATCGTTCAAAATTCAAGAATATCTATGGTTTAGTGATGTTTAGATGTTGCATTTAGTATTTAATTGTCGATATTTTTACTGGTAATTTTCTCCTAAATTTAGAGTTATCTTTATGTTACTTAGTGCGCAATTTAATGTCGATAATATACATTCATTTATTTTTAAATAATTAATTAAAATACAAATCAGATTTAATTTAGTAGTAAAATGTAAATAATACTCTTAAATAAATATTAATTTTTTTATTTTAATGTTAAAATTATAATACGTTAATATTTATTTATTTTTATAAATGTATTGTTAATAAGACTCGGTAATGAATAATTATTTTAGTTTAGATTGTACAATTACACATACACACACGTGCGCAAAGAACTATCAAATTTTTTTAAATGAAGTATAGTCTTGTACAGTCTCAGATCGACCATTCCTGAGATTTGTTGTTAATTGAAACCCAACTACCAAAGAACACCGGTATCCACGATCTAGTATTCAAATCCGTTAAAAGTTACTGTCTTTACTGGGATTTGAACCTTAGAACTCTCAACTTCGAAATCAGTTGATTTGCGAAGACGCGTTCACAACTAGAAAAAACCCGGTGGGTTTAGAATAGTATTATCTACAGTACACAGACCTTTGACAAGGAAAGCTTTACAATTTATTTCTGTTCCCATGGCAACAGAAATTAATTTTATTTTTAATTATTAATTCTTTTCTTCTTTAATGAATATATTTAATTGACGACTTCATTACCAAAGGGGTAGGACGTTTATCTTAAAAACTTCCTTTGGATAACTCGAATGTATCTTGCAATTTTGAAAGCAATCGGTCGGTTGGTTCTCGCGTCATGCAAGAAACGACCGCTAATCATTCGGCTTCATATGTAAGATTTTATATATACATTGATATATAATTTCGTAAAATTAATTTATTTTTTGACTGACACCTTTTTACTTTTTTGATAATTCCGTTGAGCACTTTAATTTAGCGACAGAGATAGTAAATATCTATCTATACTATAACTTAATGAAACGGAGGCCTCTATAGGTAAAATAATCAAAGGAGATCATAAAAAAATGCAAACGTAGTATGTGAAAGAAAGTTTAATTAATTTTAACGTATAAATTTATTGCGCTGCTTGGATGTAATTTGTTACAAATATTTATTCACCATTGATGATTAATATGGGAGAATTCGTAATTAATTCATACAGATTCCGTTGAGTTTATTGTTGAAATATTTAAATATATACTAGAAATATTTTAGTTTTAAATATGTATATAGCAGTATGGCTATATGTATATAGTAGTATGCTATATGTATATTTAGGCTAACGAAATTATGTTTTTATGCTGCTTTTTTTCTGTTGATTGTTATATAAGTACGCTAGTATATATATTGGTCATTTTACAACATATTCGTGCATTGCGTTTTTTCTCATAGTAATTTTTACTTTAGTTTTATTAATGTATTGCAACACTAATTTAGTAAAATATAACACTATAGTATTGGTTTTTTTAAAAATTTATTTATTTAGAAAAAACTGTTTATCCATAATCTCGACGAATTTTATCGTCCAGAACAGGAAACATTTGGTTAAAATCCAAAGGTTTTTTTTGGGGACATTTAAGATTTGGGGCGGGCTTCAAAAATTTGATGAAAAGAGGAGAACTAAAAAAATTGAAGAAAAAACAATCACTCTGTTCAGTCCTTTTATCGGTGTAAATTTATGGGTGTTTACATTACTTGTTAATATATATATTGCATTCGGTTCCTTGTACTGTGATAAATGTATTTTTTTAAAGTAATTTTTTTTTCCTCCGGAACCACACCTATAGGTATTGGTTCAGAGGATTAGATGATTGATTTGTAGCGTGCGTGAAAATACCATCCATGCCTGACCGGGATTCGAACCCAGAACCTTGACTTTTTAAACTAAATCTAACATAATGTTACTGTTAAATTTATTTATAATTAAATGAATATTCTCAATGTTTATGGTTTTACTTTCTGTTGAATAATATTTTACTTTGTATATTACATTTTTACGTTGTTATTATTATTATTATTGTTTTGTGTTCTTTTTTTTCTCTGTTAAAAGGCCGTCATAAATAACTTAGTGTAAAATTATTGGTTTTTAGAACGAAAATTTTTTAAAATTTTTTCTGATTTTAGAACGATCAGTTTTTACGTAAATTTGTAAGAAAAATAAAATTAAAAAATAAGGATAAAAAGTGTTTTCTCACAAAATTTATTTATTTTTTTTAATTTTCTAGTTTAATATAACGTAAATATAAAATACTCTACAACAATTTATAATAAAAGATAACAATTTATAACTCTTTCTAAAAGCTATAGTGCAAAAGGAGAAAAGATATTTTTCAATTGTTTCATAAAACTGGAAAACTTTTGTTACTATTTTTATAGAATTGAATGGACTGACAAAGAATATTTTTAATTTTATTATTGAAAAAATAAAAACAGACCAGTAGAAACAAATCAAAAAAGACCTCGAAGAACTAAAGATAAACATGAAAGAGATACATTTAGGATATTGGTTGATGAAACTAAGTTTCAGGAAAAAATAAAATATAAAACAAATCTCAAGTAAAGTGAAGAAAATAAAACGAACAGAGATTATGAGAAAGCTTTGGCAAAAGAAAAATGCAAAACTATATAAACTTGGACCAAAGATGATCTGAACGAAAAAACTGGAAAAGTGAGCTTTATGCTGATTCTTGGGAACGATTTTTCAAATATACGAAATTTTAGTGAGTGATAATACTTATAGTAGGATCTTCCTTTCTTTTCCTTTCTTTTTCCTGTTTAGCCTTCCGGTAACTACCGTTTAGATAATTCTTCAGAGGATGAATGAGGATGATATGTATGAGTGTAAATGAAGTGTGTAGTCTTGTACAGTCTCAGTTCGACCATTCCTGAGATGTGTGGTTAATTGAAACCCAACCCCACCAAAGAACACCAGTATCCACGATCTAGTATTCAAATCCGTGTAAAAACAACTGGCTTTACTAGGACTTGGACGCTGTAACTCTCGACTTCCAAATCAGCTGATTTGGGAAGACGCGTTAACCACTAGACCAACTCGGTGGGTTATAGTAGGATCTTCGCCCGCTCTATATGATTACTATATTATTACATACGTTTCCCGTCGCAGTCAATTTTTTATTTATTTTATGTTTATTAGCCAAGTGACCGGAGGCAGGTACAGCCAGTCATGTCGCACGTACAGTAACAACGGCAGTGGCTGTGTAGGTTGAGCCCCGCCCCAGTACATTGTGATTAAAAAAAAATTCTCATGTGGGCGCTACATAACTTCCTTGAACGCCTATTAATTTAAGTATGCACATTTTTAAAAAATCCAAAGTAATATACATAAAATTTTATTTCATTTATAACTTATGATATTTTTTCGTATTTTTTTTATTATTAAATTATTATTTATCGTAAAACTTTTATAAATAAATCATTATGTTTAAATTAAATAATAATAAAATAATATATTTATACAGTTAAAATGAGATGAAATCTGATTCGAATCGAAGTGCCTTCCCCTTATAAAATCCAAATATGTCATGAATTAAAATTTTATTTTGCTTAACTTTGGAACCAATGAAAATAAGAAACACTTATCTTTGAAAAGCTCTCAATTAAGGCTTATTACTGCTGTTAAGAAAAAGTCCAACATCCTCCTTTTTTGGACACTTTTGGTTCAGTCGATTGCAATCAAAAGGGGGGGGGGGGTGCACAACTAGATGTTACAATGTCCTAAATCCAAAATTTAAACATCCTAATCGTTTTTGTGTTATGTGAGATACATACGTACGTACGTACGTACAGACGTCACCCCCGAAACTAACCAAAATGGATATTTCCGTTGAAATCTGAAAATCGAAATTTTTCGCCATCAAAATACTTCCTTTACTTTGTACAAGTAAGTAAAATTCGAAAATGGTTTTAGATATTAATCTGAAGAATATTTGCATGTCTAAATCTACTGAATACCTTCTTTAGTATAGTCGGAAATGGGGAGAATTTCAGTCTATTTAAAATCTTTTTTACCTTTATTCATTCCATTTAAAGTCGAATTAGTAATTAACGCCCACAAAAACTACTTTGGATAAATTGATGAAAATTTGTATACATGTTCCTCTTACGGTGAAAGTGCATACAAAAAGGATTTTTTGAAATTCCGAGTTTAAAGGGTTAAAATGAAGTAACAATGAAATTTACTATATCATTTATTTTTTTTTAATTTATCAGTAAAAAATAAAGTTATTAACTTGATTTTTGCAGTGTGTAATCATCTTCATCTCAATATCAAAAACGAATTTCTAGATTTTTGGAAATTTGATGTTGGAAGAGTTGAAAGGTAAAATTATTTGGAACAAAGATTGCAAATTTTTCCTATTTCCGACTATACTAAACGTAATCAGTAGATTAGGATTGCAAATATTCTTCAGATAGGTACAAATTTAAAAACCATTTTCAGGTTTTTTTGAATTTCAATTTTTAAGGGGTCGTTGGTGTACGGCGCAGCGGCTCAACAAACACATCTACTGCCACTATTACTGTACGTGCGACTCGATTATCCTTACTTCTGCCTCCGTTAACTTGACAAAGTAAAAAAAACTTAGCCGCGATGAGAAACGTTAGTAACCGAATAGCGCGGGCGAAGCTGTGACAGAAATGCTAGTATATGAAGTAAATTTTTTAAACAAGCAATACTACTGACTCATAATGTTATTGTGTTATTTATTATTAAAATAGGATAACACTTAAATATTAATTTTTTTTTTTTAAATATAAATTAGTTAAATCTTTCAGGTAGATTTCATATGAAAGCTACATATTGTAATGGGTACCATGATTCAACTTCCGGAAAATTTCTTCGCGTTTCCATCCCCCAGATCTCAAAACCACCGTCAGCTTAAAAGGTTATTTATATATATATAAACTTTTATATAATATTATATATTATGTTTTATATATATATAATGAATGCTTGTCTGTCTGTATGTCTCTTATGCCTTCCTAAACCGCTCATCCGATTGCGATGAAACTTTAGTGAGTTGTGCGCACGCTCGCGAAGGTTTCTGAATTAGTTTGAATTAGTTAGCGCCACCCGCTAGGTGGCGCTGGGGTTGAAATATTTAGAAAAATTATATTTATGGACCGATTTGGTTCATATTCAGAATATGAATATTAGTTACGTGAAAAGAAATATTTTTGCAAAACCTATACCCGCTAGGTGGGGGACGGTGTCGAGATATTTACGAAACAAACAAATATACAAACAAACTTTTTATTTCTATATATATATATAAATGGCAATGTTTGTATGTGCGTCCGCTAAAGAACCAAAATCTGATTTAATTTTTTCCACCCAATTTTTGATTTCCAATCAGATTTGGGATTCCCGAAACCCAAATCTGATGGGTTAAAAAGATTGGGTTTCGAAGACAAGAAAAATCATACCTTCCTTAATAGGCACAGTATCTAATCGGTTTAAAGTGATCTTTAGTACTTTACCTAAAATTTTTGTCTTAAAACATTTTTGATCAATTACGGCAAGGGATGACCAAAATGTTGCTGGAATTGTAAGATGATGGGGCTTGTTGTATGCTAAACATGTGAAACTTTTTTCACATGCTACAAATGTCGAATTAAGTAAATTTGAAGTTTTTCTTAACTATAAGGTGGAAATTTTATTTATACTTTACTTAGCACAAGCGAAATCTACCTCCGCCTTCCGGTGTGCTGAAAGGGATTTTTTTAATGTAACGTTTTTAAATATAACAAATTTAATTTTCATTTTTTTTTCTGCGATATTCGGATTATATCACTTGTTAAAAAATTAGAATTTAATTTCATCTTTGATATATTCTTGATAGAAATTGAAAAGGTATTCATTATTTAAAAATAAAGTAGACTCAAAGGAAAACACTTTTTAATGGATTTATTTCGGACTTTATGTTTCAGCTGCATTTTATGTCTGTTTTTTTAATACAGTTTTGTTTTGATTTTTACCGTAAATTCTCATATCTTTTTCCAAGGATTTTGTGTAAAATTATTTTAAACCTTTCTTCCACATAAGATGAAATAACGTTTTGTTTAACCCTTCCTCTATTATGCTTATATAAGTACATAAGTAAAGGTTGATTGATCCCTTAGTTGTTAAATATTACTTCACACTTGACTGTCAATGACAGTTTTGCTTTTATTTCATTTAGGTAAATTATATTTTAAATGAATTATCAACGAGTTTTTCCCATTCAAATTATGCATGAATTATGCATTATTATTATGCATGAATTATGCATTTTTCTGATTTAATAATTTATTACATAACACTCTAACAATATTTTTCAAGTATTCTTTTAGTGTGGTTATTATTTTTATTATCAGTTCTATTAATTTGGCTTTAAAAATATTATTTTTACGATTATTATAAGTTAAATTATAAATTATCTTAATACAAATTTCTATTATCATTAATATAATTTGATGTATATTTTATTGATAATCTTATTAATGTAATTATTAATTACAAGATCTAACAAGTTAGTAAGTAAACCGGTCTGTAAAATTCAATATTTTTACTGTTTGTATATTATCCATTTCTTGTTTGATGCTAAATTATAAGCCTTCCTTAAATTATATCATGCCTTCCTTATAACGTATTTAATCTTTTTACTTTTTATTATTATTTTTTAAATCCAATAATTTTTTATTAAACTGAAAATTACAATATAACTCTACATGGGGAAAGTTTTGTAATCGGTCCAATTTGGGCATATGCAGTTTTCACAGGACCTTCTCGTTTTGACACCTAAGGAACCCAAAAAACCGGTAGGAAATTTTCCCGGATGTTAATGTTCGTATGAAAGTATGTTAGGTTTCGGCCTCTACATCACCTTATATCTATCTCCAGAACTACGGGACTGACTTTGACCAAAATTCGTTATATTACTTCTATATATGAGGCCATTAAACTTTCAACTTAAAACGTTAAGGCTGTAGAGCAAGGTCATCCTCAGTATCAAAAAATTTTCCCTAATTAAGCTCATATTTTTCTTAGGCACCTTTGAATATAAAAAAAAAAATATATGAAAAAAATTTTTTGCAAAATCACATCCCCAACCCAAACAATGCTCGAAACTACAGCTATGTTGTGACGTAACAGGTGAGTGGTAGAATTAAATAAATGATTAATATTTAAACAGTAAAAAAAGGTATCTCTGTTTGGCTGGGTCTGGAACTCGATCGTCCTGTTGGCTCTGTACCTGGAGGGTTAAGCCTCGCTGCTACGCATCCCAACCCCGTAGGAGAAGACACCCGCCTTGTGACGCTTCCGGTCGCCTCCCCTGTTCCTAGCCCTGATGACAACAGGAGTCGTCTTTCGCGCTCTAACTGTTTACATCTCATAGTAATAAACCAGGCCTCGTTTGGGATGTCACTGATGTAAATGCCTCGGTAGACATTTACATCAGTGATTTATAAACTCAGCTTTTGCCTTCGCTGTAGGTCTTATCCGGACATTTTTAATGTCCTACATCGTTGCCCTCTGAACTAGTGCTTCCGCCAACTCTGACCGAGTTGGCGGAAGCACGAAGCGCGCGCCTAGTTCTACATTTAATAGAGCCAATTTGTGCGTAAATGTCTCATAAATTGGAGGCAATATCGAAATTTATTCCTAGTTCCCTTAGCGAACTCAACTTCAGTACATTCTCTGAGGTTTCATTATGGACTCCGGTCTGGTCTACCAGGGAGTGGCGGACAGACCTTCTACTCCCAGTCAGCTCCATCGTAGACTCCCGCGTGACATTTAATCCTCGCGGCTATATAGTCTGCATGGCACAAGCGAAATTTGTTAAATGTAAATTGTGAAATTACGTTAGTTTAGTTAGTGCCGATGGTAGCCGCTAGTACTGCCATACACACGCTAATTAAATCGGGTATGCACGTGCGCTTTAGTTAAAATAATTGAATTAAATAACCGGAAAAAAAACATTAAATTTAAATAAAATAAAAAATACTTTTAATTAAGTTGTGTGTGTACGTCGCGCTTCAGAAACAACCCGCAGTTGCAGGACTTTACCGGAACGCGGCTTTAACCACGTGACGGGAAAGTCTACGACGCTGTTGTAAGCTTTTATTAAGTATGCTTATGATATATATTTTGTAATGAAAATTAATTTGTTGTAACTAACTTATTCAGTCTTTTAATAAAAATAAAAAAAGCAAAGGAAAAACATATTTAGTAATTTTATCTAGTTTTAACGTAAATTTAAAATCCTCGTATAGATGTTTGAATTTTTCCGAATATTATTTTTCGGGTATATTTGAGCCCTATTTATTTTTACACTGTTTTTATCTGAACATTTTTGAATAAATTACTAAAGAAAGAAAAAAGTTAAAAATCAGATGAAAATATAAAATTTTAGTAACAATCTATGAAACAACCGTTATATTTTGGTAAAATTATTTATTATCTAATGCTTATAAGGCATTGTAAAAATATCTAATACAAATTTAATGTATTAATATAATATGACATATAAGAACATTAAAAAAAAAATTATAAAACTTTCGGGCTGTGACAAGCATAACCAAAAATTGTGTCCATGTAAAAATTTTTTCGCAGCTAGTTTTTAAAAATGGTCTACAGTATACCCCATAACAGTATACCTCATACTGAAAGTAGATGGTTTGGAAGTGTTGGAGTATTTGCTAAATTTAATGTTTTAAGTATTTACTGTTGAACTCTGCGGACTGTGTTGTGTTTACTGTTTTCCTCTTAAGTAAGAGGTACTATAATTCAATTTTAATACTAGCCGTGACAAATATTCAGTGGACCTAATTTTGGTCAGGGTTATTATAACCTAAAGCGTTTTTTATATCAATTTTTTTTTCTATAAAACGTTTTAAAATTATGTGTCCCATCACTACGTTTCCTATTTAGAATTTTTAAGTTTCTGCCATATGTGCTAGGCGCCTTCCTAAGTGCTTGGCGTGTGGTGATACCGAAAAATATATCGTTCCAAGGTAGGAGGTCAGAAATTTGCCGAATTTCATTTTTTTTGTATTTAACTATTTGACTAAATAGACTAATTCAAGATTTGCTTTATTACTTTAACACGCTGTATATATATATTTGTATTATGTACAAATGTTTAAATATTATTTGCGTTGAATTTATTCAAAGCACATTACTCGTATTTACAAGAAAAAGATTTGGAAATACAAAATTCAATTATGAGTTTTAAGGAACGATTGTTTTATGAAAAGTAATTTACATATGAATATAGCTAATTAGCTACGAATGCACTACGTAATTATACAGCGAATTATAAATGATGAAATATTGTATTTAGGAAGGTATTCTGATAAATCTTTTGATTTACTTCCATCTGTAAAATGAAGATTAACATTTACAATAGAGATTAAAACTTTATTGAAACGGTATTAAGAAATATTTAAAGAAACTGGAAAATTTAAAAAGTATTCCTTAAATAAACATAAAAAAACTCCACGAAGATCCGGCAGATATCTGTGGCGGAGTGGTAGTGTCTCGGCCTTTCATTCGGTGGTCCCGGCTTCGAATCCCAGTTTTCATACGCTACATAAATTTTTATATTCCCATGCACAAACCTTAAACTAATATGGTGAATTAACCATGAAAAAATAAACTAACTTAATCGTAAAATGATATTGTTTCAATGGTTTATAAATATTCGATATGCACGTGACACAAAAAAAAAGTGTATTATAGACTAACCCGTTATAAGTTTTCTGGAACAGTAAAATATAAAATTAGACGTTATATATTATTTGAAAAAATAGAAGATAAAAACTAAAAAAAAAATTAAACACTTTTTTTACGTTACAGGGTTTTAAAAAATAATATATATATATATTTAAATATGGCTTATTAACCGCGAAGAAAATTTTTCTAAATTTTCTTTGCTCAATTTCAATGGTTTTCTAATAGGGGTTTTCTTGTTGTTTTGTAAATAAAAAATTTTTGTTAAGTCAAGAATAGTTTATTAAGAAACAAAAAAAAATCTAAAATATCATTATGAAAAGAAAAAATTATTCTATCTATAAAATTAACACTATTTTAATTTTAAATACTATTATTCTATTAATAAAATTTCACACAATATTACACTGTATAATGTTGTTTGCAAAACATTACCGGCTAAACATTTTTTTTAGTAGAAATTACTGTAAATTTCTGTTACTGGTACAAAATATTTAAGTAAATTTCTTTATTATAAATATAAATTTTCTCCTAAAAAAATAATGGTTATTTTTCATTTACCTACTTTCTTATTTGACTAATAAAAACTAATTTTTTTTGTCTTCAGTCATTTCATTAGTTTGATGTAGATCTGCAAGATTTCCTTTCTAGTGCCAATCGCTTCATTTCGGTATACTCTTTACATCCTACATCCCTAACAATTTGTTTTAAATATTCCAAACGTTGCCTGAGTGCACAATTTTTCCCTTCTACCTGTCCCTCCAATATTAAAGCGACTCTTCCAGGATGAAAATTAATATGTGGCCTATAAATCTGTCTCTTCTTTTAACTATACACTCCAAACATAAAAATATTTTCCTGACGTTTAAATTTTTGATGTAAAAAAATTATATTTCTTCTGAACGCTCGTTTTGCCTGTACTATTCGGAATTTTATATCGCTCCTGGTTCGTCCATCTTTAGTAAAAACTAATGTAGTAGAAAATAAAAATATTTTTCTTAAGTTTAAAAGCAATTATAAATAATTGAAATAATTTTTATTTTAAAAGTAGATCGGTAACTTGAAAGTCACTGGTTTTAAAACGCCCAGGTTGGGAAGAAAAAAAAGCTGACAACACAGTTGTAGGACTTTCCCGTCACGCGGCTAAACCAGCGTTCCGGAAAAGTCCTACAACTGCGAGTAGTTTCGGATGCGCGGCTTACACACACAAAACTTAATTAAAAATATTTATCATTTTAGTTAAATATAATATGTTTTCGTTTATTCGCACTGCTGTGGGAAGCTAACCGATTTAACCGGGCGACCGAGTTTGCGACCCGGCCAGACCGAGTTACTTTTTACATTTTAAATATTATACATTTATTGGATTCTACCGATTAACTGTGACTTTACAACGTAGTAATAGTTTAGATCATTTTTTGAGGTGGGAGTGTGATGTTTCAAAAATGTTTTTTGCAATATTATTTTTTAATCGTTAACAAATGTGCCTGAGAAAAATATGACCCTAATTAGGCAAAATCTCGTGATACAGATGGGTGATTTTATTCTACAGCCTCACTCCCGTTGACCTTTTAAGTTGAAAATTTATTGGCATGAATGCCCTATATATAGAAGTAATCTGACCAAGTTTGGTTATAATCGGTGCAGTAGTTCTGGAGATATAAGGTGATTTAGAGGCAAACACCGAACACACGTACATACGAACATTATCATCCGGAAAATTTTAACCGGTTTTTTGGGTTCATTAGGTGTTATAACGACAAGATCCGGTGAAAACCGCATATCAATAAAAATCGATTACAATACTAAGAAAAATCTAGACGGAAAAATAATTGAAATGATTAGTTAGGCAGTTAATAAGTAAACCTTTTTATTATTTTTTTTTACCACTAAAAAGTCGTGAAGGTTAAATATTTTTTTAAGAAAGCGTACTAAATAAAAAAGTTGTATAATTAAATTTAATTATATTAAATTTATAAAACGATTTGTTCAGTTTCCAACTCATCGGCAATGATATAACACGATAAAGCATTAGACGGACGTATGTTTATATTAACCGTATTTATATATTTTGAATAAATTATTAAAAACCTCAAGGAATATATTTTTGTTTTTTTATTTTTTTAATATTCTTATTTATAGTCGCATCAACAATTATCAGTGCAATGTAACTGTACTGGTCAATGTGTAGTCTTGAACAAACTCAAGTGATTAATTGAAACCCAACCACCAAAGAACACCGGTATCCACGATCTAATATTTAAATAAGTATAAAAGCTTTATTAGATTTGAACCTGACATTGTCGACTTCGTAATGACCTGATTTACTATGACGAGTTTACCACTAGACAAACCCGGTTGGTTATTTTTAAGTTTAATTATCAAAAATAGTAATAATTTTCTCTTAGTGTTGTAAGCTGTAAGTAGTTATAAGTTGCTGAAACTTACCTAAACTAATTTCGAGGGGTCATTATATTAAAATTAACTTAAAAAATTAGATTATTTTAATCACTACCAACCTGATATTGCTTGTCGGAAAGGCATCTCTTTTTAACATGGAGTTCTTCGTGGCTAAAGAGGTTTTCCGTCCTTTGTTAAGAAATAATAATTCAACTAAACATTATCAATAAAATATTATCTCATTGATAACTAGAATTTTATATTTAAATAGTAATAAAGGATAATAAACTTTGTTTAGAAGAATACATAAAGTTCTTTTTGTATTAAAACTAATTTAATATGTAATGATAAATAAATAGTTATAGAAATAACTAATATTTATTCAAATAGTGTCCAAACGTCAATCGACTAATAGTTCCTTTGAATTCATTTTCATGCGGTTTGATTCTCTTACTTTATTATTCAACCTGAAAGTAGTGACTGATTTCCAACGTATAAGACTGATTTTATCAGTCCTTTTTTTTTTTTTTTTTTTTTAGTGGTAACTAAAAGAAAAAAGTTGTATATTTATGTTACGTTTTATAAAAAGTTTATTGTACGGTTTCTGTTCAGTTCTCAATGATCAATTTTATTTTACATTCCAGATAAAAGTTTAACAAAAATATTACACGTTTAGAGATTATTAAAATTAATTGAAAATAATAATTCCTGAAAGAGCAGTTTGATATAATAATGTACATTTACATTAGATAAAATTAAAAAAAAAAAAAAGTAGCTTGTATAAAAATAAAGCATTTTTATACTTATCATTTTATATCTTTACCGATCAGTTTGAAGCTAACTAACTCAATAAATAATAACAGTATAATATTGTGGGTCACCTTATCTTACTTCCCAGTCACTTTTCTATTTGTGCAATTTAATTTGGTTATTTAAAATTAAAATATAATCAAAGAAAAGCTAAAAAAGTACCATTTTTCAATGCCCTAATTTTTAACCTTATTTGACTATGCTCTTTTGAATTGTCCAAAAAATATATCTCATTAATATTTTTCTACCTAATAAATAATTTATCATTGCCCTTATCCAGTTTGGGTTTTTTGAGCAACATTCTTCTATTTATTTCACTTAAACCAACGGCCGTTGGCTTATGTGAAACGTTACAGACCTTGTATGAAGTTCCTCCGTGCTACAGATCGACCAATTTATCTGTAGAGTTAAATGGGAGAGCCATCGTCGTACTTTTTTTTAACAAAACTGAAATTCTCCAATAGAAAATTTTTGTTTCTTCATTTGGCCAACTTTACGGATAAATTGGTTGGTCTATATGTCAGCGAGTCACTTTTAGTGTATCGGATTGAAATAATGAGACATTGACTGCACTAAATTTAATTTTAACATAAAACAAACACTAAATTGGTACATGATATTTATTTCGACTAATATTCGTCGACAATTTTGTTCAACATCGGTCTATGATATGAGAAGTAAGAGACAAAAGGCGTAATAAGCAGCGGTAGAGGTGCTCTTGCCGTCCTGGTACCCGTATGTTTCGGTGTGATCTTAAACACGTTTCACGTCTAAAAATAGAAACTTTTGGGGGCGATATTCCGAAAAAGTGCCTAAAAAATATTTATTACAAGTTGCTAGAGCATATTAAAAAATATATATATTTCTGTATGTTTCATATGGACCTTAAATGGAATCAAAGTTAATCTGGAAGGGGTACTTTCTCTCGTTTTTATTCAATTTTTTTGAAAAAACATTTTTAATAAAATTGTTTTATATAGATTAAAAATAGTTAGTGAGCATATAATAAAAGCATTTACAAATTTTTATTGATATGACGAAAATAGTTTTTGATACTCAAACCCATCGGCAAGGAACTTCCAAACAATTAAAGGATACATCTAGTCTAATACAGAAGTGTAAAAATTTTGTTAATCATTAAATCCGCTCATTATTTAGTTTTTTATTCGATTTCCACGATTTTATTCCTCATATTGCATATTAATTTGCATTTTTGTACTGCATTAAAAAAAATCTTTATTTCTAAACTTCCCGTTAAATCTTCAATGTTTCTTATTTCTCTATCATATTACACTTTTATTAAGAACCGAATAGCATGAGAATTAGTTGAACAGGTTAAACTGGACTTCATAGATTTGCATAAATGTTTAGAAATAAAAAAATTAAAATAAAATTTTCAACAACTTTTGTAGGCCAGGCAGCCAGATCTTATCAAAGACGTACAGCGATTTCTGGACAAACTATTTAGAAATATAACAGAAGGGCCGTAGTTTGTGAAAAACACTGAAATACACGATTATCTGGGATTGCCAACCATTGTGAGAGGAAATAAGGCGATTCGGTACAAGATACAAATTGAAAAAATATGTGAAGAGGCTCGCGGGTTAGCCTCCTGGATAACAGGGAGGACGTTAGGCGCCTAAAGACGGTAGTGGGACATACAACGGGGTATAGCACAGTGCACACCAGATACCCTTGTGAACTACATGTTACAAAGCGAGGAACATTTTAGGAAAGTCAACATGTATGCCGCAGAGGTAATCAGGAGTAAAGATTAAGAGGAGCGGCGCCAGGGATAATAGTTAGGAACGAGAGGACAACCCCAGAGGTTTGGGCTGGCATGCCCAGATGTGCCAGTGCCTATGATCCTCTGGGACTCCAGGGAATGGTAGGCACAGTAAAAGAGAAAAAACCGGCGCTGGGTTTTGCGTAGATATGTCCGGACACGGCGTCAAGAAAGGACACAATAAAGACTCCTCAAAAGAGCTGACCGGCGAGCCGACCTACCATGCCGGATATACAGCCGGTTGGTGGGAAGGCTCGTTAGAGTAACCAGACACTCCACTGGGTGGAGTTATTTGAGGTGTGTCAGAAAAGTAATGAGACTGACTTTTTAGTTACCAAAGTTTTTATTTTTTCAAATAGCAATATTATCCCCTTCAAAATAGTTCCCTTGGGAAGCTATTCACCGGTGGAGTCGTTGTTTCCACACCCGTTAGCAACGCTGGAAGGCTTCAAGTGGTAGGGCTTTAAACTGGTCGGTTACAGTCTTTTGAATGTTCTCCAGAGTTCCAAATTGTCGTCCTTTAAGACGCGTTTCAATTTCGGGAAAAGGAAAAAGTCACAAGGATTCAAATCAGGTGAAAAGGGAGGGGGGTGAGGAACCGTAGGAATGCGTATTGAGGTAAAAATTTCCCTGATTGAAATGGCCGTGTGACACGGGGCATTGTCATGATGAAGCATCCACTTGTCTGCAATGTCTGGTCTCACGCGAATCACTCTTTTCCTGAGCCTTTGAAGACACCTTTGTAAAACACTTTGTTGACAGTTTGTCGTGGAGGAACAAATTATTTATGCACAATACCCCTACTGCCAAAAAAGCAAATCATCATGGTTTTGATCTTTGATTTGCTCATTCGACATTTTTTCGGTCGAGGAGATGACGAGTGGCTACTCTTCGCTTTGCCGCTTTGTTTCAGGATCGTACTTAAATATCCAGGATTCATCACCTGTGATCACGCGATTGAAGAATTCTTGGTCATTGTCAATCCTCTCAAGAAGATCAACGCACACATTTCTTCGATTGTCCTTCTGTTCCATTGAGAGGTTTTTCGGCACCAATTTCGCATAAACCTTTTGCATGTCCAAATCGTCTGTTAAAATTTGATGTACGGTAAAAGCGTTTAAATTTAACTATTCACTCATCATCCTTATTATTAAACGAAGGTCTGATTTCATAAGACTCCTCCACGCTCAACGTTTTCATCAGATTTTGAAGTTGAAGGTCTCCCTGAGCGAGGTTGATCTTCAACCTGTTCTCGGCCTTCCAAAAATGATTTGTGCCAGCGGAAAACTTGTGCTCTTGATAAGCAATGTTCCCCGTAGACCTGTTTCAACTTTTCAAAGGTCACACTCGCGGATTCCCGAAATTTAACACAAAACTTGATTGCACAACGTTGCTCTAAATTCCGATGCTCCATTTTCGTAACACACAACAAAAACACAAATTCACTGATAGCGCTGTCAAAAATAATGTGTTGGCTGAACGGAGTTGAAACTAGTACTGAGCATGTGGAAGGGATGAACAAACCGGTCTACAACAGACCGGTAGACACAGCCTTACCAGATCGTTAGTAGTGTTACCAATCTCATTATTTTTCTCACACACTTTGTACTCACAGTCTGGACCGACCTGGAGGAGTAGAGGAAAAAAACAAAAAGGCGCCTAAAACGACTGCATATATTCGATCTGTAATTTCTCCGAGATTTGAGATGAATCAGCTATCCTTGGATTTTGTGCATCGCGAATATTCTTCATTTCGTTTCGCGTTTTATTTTTGTTGGTTCTTTTATTTGTTTCACTGTTTCTTTGTTTGTTTAGTTATTCTTTGTGTAATTGAAGACTGTTTTTTGGTGTTTTATGTTCTGAACTTTAGCAGTGTTCTTTGGACTCATCTTTGAATGGACTTATATATGTTTATTACATATATTTATGTTTACTGTATAAGAAATGTGTATACATATACCCTTTATTGAGGGATTTCAATATGAAATCCCTCTTTGCATAGCTTTTTTTGTATTGAAATTACTTATGGTTCCTGTAAATTGTAACCGATTGTAAACATTACGGTGAAAAAAACATTTGAAAATGTAAATAGGGGTTCTGTTTCCTCTGGAAAACCCAGTATTTTTTATTGTAGGATGGTTTCAAATCTAAATAAAAACTTCATTAGAATGAAAAAGAATTAAAGCGACAAAAATTTAAATAAATTTGGTAGGAATCGCTGTTTTTTAAAAATTAGACAAAATCTGTGTTGCTTTTTTTATTACAATAGATAATTATTTATTATAATAGATAATTTAATCTAGGGTTATTTGTTAGAGATGCAATTTTAAGATACATTTTCGGTAATTTATATCTCACAACAGATTCATCCGTGAGAGGAAACTACAAACTAAAATTTATCACTAAAATTTCATGACATTTTTAGGTTTTAACCAAGATGAAATATAGTTGGAATATTTATGACTGCTCTTATTTAACCATAAGAGAACGATTTTATCGGCAGTTAGTGGGAATATAATTTACGCAGAATCATACGTTTAAGTTGACTTTAGATCATAAATAATAGTAATTCGTAGTTAAACTTTATTATTTTTTATTTTTTTATTTTTTGTGCGAGAGAATTAATAATATATTAGAAATGGGTATTGTCATTGATTTACATAGCCCTGTAATCAAATCAGTACTATAGACCGTATACCCTTCAATTATCGTTGTTAAAGTACACTGTTAATGTATTAAATCCCAATTTAGAAACTAGTTTTTATACCTTTTTTTTTAGCCGACATGTCATCAATATTTTGCAGTCAGTCTGATAGATTAAATGAACAGTTTTAATTTAAATTTTTGTAATTTTATTGTTAACATTATTTTACTAGTTCCTACCTTTCTTCATCCCTTTCTGTTGTTCAGTTATCTTTTAAAACATTTCTTACTGTCTAAATTATTAATTATTTATTTTAATTTTTTTTTTTTTAATGAAATAACATAGTGATGGACACCTTTCTTTCTTTTTCCTGTTTAGCCTGCGTTAGTTACCGTTCAGATAATACTTCAGTGGATGAATGAGGATGATATGTTTGAGTGTAAATGAAGTGTAGTCTTCTACAGTCTCAGTTCGACCATTCCTGAGATGTGTTGTTAATTGATACCCAACCACCAATGAACACCGGTATCCACGAACTATTATTCAAATCCGTGTAAAAACAACTGACTTTACTAGGATTTGAACAGTCATGGACACCTACATACACAAACTGTCCCGGGGGCTGTTGGCTAAACTTATGGAACTAATTCAGGTGATAGAAATAAATAGAAAATCATGTGTAGAAATGACCCTTTTTTTGTGTTTGTTCTTTTGCTCCCTTGGACCGGCTCAATAATCAAGTATTATTCAGCCCAGGGGAGTGTCCTTGCGACTCTAATGAGCCTCCGACCTGCCATGCCTACCGACATGACAGGTCGGTTCACCAGTTCCGTATCTTTTTCGTATTCTCATCTTGTCTCTGGCTCTAACCGCTAACACCGGGCCCAACCATGCCATTCCCGGGCTCTGCCTCAGCATCCGGGTCTCGGTATTTTTTTCTTCCTTAAAGTAACTCCTCCCATTTTTTGTAATCTACTTCCTTTGCTCGTATAACCTGAGTCATGAATCTCTCTATTGTCAGCCATTCCCCTTTACCTCTCAACGTATACTTCGTGAAATTTCCGGGGTAATCTCTTTTATGTTATATCTTGCTTTTAGATCCTCTCAACGTGCACATTCAAAACAAGTGTGGCAGGGAGTGTTCTCTTGACCGCAGTAATTTGGGAGCTTCCTTCTTTTAAACCTGTGTAAGTACACCAGATCCTCCGTGAAAGGAGAGGAATTGTGACAGGTAGTACCCCACGCCGCCGTGTTTCCTCCGCAACCACGGTCCTAGCTCAGGATCTCGCTTCATTTTCCTTCTGTCCCTTATTTTGTGATTTCTTTTTTAATAAAAATTCATATCTTAAGAACGGTTTGAAATACTGCAATGAAATTTTGTGTACATATACGCAACAATATTGTTTTATAAAATAAATTTGAAAATTCCAAAATGGCGACCGTTTAATGTTTTAATCATTAATACCTCCTAAAATATAACTTTTATAGATTATTTTTTAAGGTTAGATATTAAATGTCATTTATTATGAATAAAATAACATATCATTTGTTCGGATCGGTTAATAAAAAGCTAAGAATTGAAATTGTTAAAGTGTATAGAAGAAATTACGTTGTACGGCAATTTTGCCCATCTCCGTAGTGCAGTGGTAGCGTCTCGACCTTTCATCCGGATGGCCCCGGTTTGAATCCCAATCAGGCACGGTATTTTTCATTCTCTACAAAACTCCATTTCCATATCCCATTGACAAACTTCAAGCTTATGTGGCGATATCATCAAGAGAAATAAAAAAATTAGTTTTGTTATAGAAGTTATTTATTATTCTTAATTCAATTAATGAAGAAACTGTTTTCATTGTATTTTGAATTCTGAATCAGTCTCTTAAGTTTCGACTAAACCTTCCGGGACAATATATATTATTGTGGACCGTAAACCTGCTTATTTTATTTATTTATTTTTCATTTTTATTTTTATTTATGATTTAAAGGCAACTACTACACTTTCCGTAAATTATTTAGTAACAACTTCTTAAATTTTCATTATATCTGTGCTGGGTACTAAAACGTAACAATTGTAGACTTACTGATGCGAGATCCAAATGATTCATGAAAAATGACGTACCAATTTTCAAGAATAACAAACATCCCATGTTACGTATTTAAGAAAATGTAGGAATGAAGTGGTTTATGGTTGTCTTTTTTTACTAAGCTAAATATATTATTCCATACCAACATGTAAGGCCCAAATAAATGTTGATACTATATTTTGATTTACAAGGAATATTCTTTATCTACTCTGGCCTGGCTGGATTAATTAAATTTTATTAGCTTTAACATCTCGATTCTATTTCTCAACGACGGTAAGGACTGGCTATACAATGAAGAATTTTGAGATAAAAAAACACAATTTTGAGATACAGAAACTTTGTCTGAATGTTATATATATATATATATATATATATATATATATATATATATATGTTATGATGATTTTCTCCATTTTGTGTTCTCCAGTTTTGCTTTGAATAAACTGAATGAATAAGCCTTATGTTAAATAAAATTATTAATAGAATTTTTCTAATTTCTAAATCTGTTTTTACAATCAAGTTCTCTTCTGCTTGAAAGTTTTTCTACTCTTTATACGACTGTCCAAAAAGGAGTCCAAGTAATGATTTTGGGTGTATGTATGTTTGTTCCATGGTGGCAGCTCAACGACTGAACAAATTTAGATGTATGACCCCGCGTTGGAATCCTTATGTTACCGGGATTCTCTTTTGAATTAAAATTAATAAATAACTTGTATAACAAAACTATTTTTTTTCTTTTTCCTTGATGATATCTTCACATAAGCTTAAAAATTTATCTATGGGATATGAAAATGGAGGTTTATAGGGAATGAAAAATACCGTGCGTGATTGGGATTCGAACCGGGGACCTCCGGATGAAAGGATGAATATATATTAATATTACATGTAAATAAATTAAAAAATTTTGAAAAAATTATACTCAAATATAATAAATATATACAAATATGTACAAAGTTGTCAACCGCACGCTTTATGATTATCCTATATTAGTAATTATACTATATTAAAAAGCAATTTTTTTTTTTAGCTTTTATGTTTTTTATTTTTTTATATTTCTTTTTTTTCTGCACGTTTTTGTATTTCCTTAAAATGGTTTATTCTAAGGAATTAATATTCAAATGAAATTATTTAAATTTCGATTTATTGTATTATTATTCATCGACACAATTAATTCTTTATTATCTATAATTTTATCCTTTATCTTATTTTATTATCTTTGGTGTATATTAGATTTATTTTTAGATTGTACTATACAATAAATCCATGGTTTATTTGAATTCATTTTACTTATTTATATTTTCAATCAAAATATCAGATTATCAAAGAATCTTAATATTTTTATATTTTGTTCTATGATTGTGTGCATTTAGAAGTTTCATCTATTCTCATTAATGCTTCTTCCATGTAAAAATTCAAAATCAATACGCAATATCCATTTATTGAGGATTATTCTTATCTAAGTTTACTGTTTTTTTCTTTTTTTTTACTTGATTTTTGTTTAAATTGTAAATATTTTTTCTCTTCTTTTCCTATTAACCAATTTTATTTTTGTTTAAAAAAATTGTATTGTATAATAGATATAAAATTTTACAATTAATCACAATTTCATAATTTACGCAGTGCGGTTTCTAGTAAATTTAATTTATTCTTTATAACTATAAAATCATTTTTGACATTTTAATTATATCATTATACAGAATTTCCCACGAAGAAACTCAGAAACAATAAGGACATGTTCTACTGGAAAAAATAATGAAAAAAGTTCATAAAAAAACATAGGTCTGGAAACGCTTTATTTTCGAGTTACAGCTAACGAAAGATTTCGTCTGAATTTCAGCTTTTCTAATAAAAAAAAAGCCCTATTGTAATTTTTGGGATCCAAATTAAGGTGTAAAGTTGGTGATTTCTTATGCAATTTGAGCTGGGAAATAGCTTTATTAGATTTGTAGTACAATAGCAGTAATAAAAGTTGTAGAGAATTTAATTATGAGAAAATTATTGTAAATTAGCCAATAAAAAATAAATTAAAAAAACGTTTAAAAATCGTTTTTTTATTTATGTTTTATCTAAAACAGATCAAAAATAGACAGAAAATCGTATTATTTTCTGTACCTAATAAAAATTATTTTTAAAGCAATCTTTTTAAACATTCTTCGGTATACTTTTAATTTACGAACGAAGGGTCATTTCCAACGTGTTCTTTTTCCGTTGAACGCCAAGTAAATAATCTTGTTAATAATGAACTTAGTATATTAGTATTATATCATTTTAATTTTGATCAATTACTCTGTATTTTTCCTTCCATGTCTTACTATATTTAAGTAATTTTGAACGACATGAATTTATGTTTTTTTTTATTTATAATATTCCTTCTCAGTTTTACTTCTGAAAATTATACTAGTAATTAAAATAAGTACGTGTAATTTTCATATAAAATTATATAGATAAATAAAATAGACGTAATTTATAATATCACCCATCAATGAAACAAGTAAATTCAAAATAATATTGTTTGGCGCTTAATAGTATACATAATATAATATAGCGCATTTGAATGCTTCAAGAGTATCGTTTTATATGATATGGAATTAACGGCAACAACCCTGGTTTTTGTGCGCCAGCTTATAGGAAAAGGCGAAGGACTTCGATTTTCAAGAGCTAGACTTATTAATACTGAAACTTAAAAATGAGATTTGCAATATAACCGTATAAATAATAAAAAACCGTCTTTCTGAAATACAAAGGACTAAATTTTAGGATCATTTAAAAGGAAAATAGAATCATGAAGACAGACTATATCCGATTCAGGTCACTGGTCAGTTGGATCTCTTGTGGTCATTGTTGGGGTTAAACCCCAAATGTAAAAGCGTCTCTTGTGCTCATTTTCAAGAATCCAGGTCATTAAAGGATTTAAAACTAAATTTTGCTAAGCCACAGCTTCAGAAATTAAATATGCACGTTCTGATTTTTATATACTTTCAAACTATATCGATTCAAATTTCCCGAGAAGTAGATTTTATCGAGTAATTTACTAAAGTTATTTTTATTTATATGATTAAATAAATGTATATCATTTGCTTTTTATCAAATGGAATTATAATTTCTTTTACATTTAATAGTGAATTTATGTAATTATGGTATTAGAAAATACATGTTACCGGGTATTTATAATTATTATAATTAACAGGTATTATTATTATTTTAATTTACGAGTTGTTTATTATTATAATCATGTATAATTGTGGTTTATGATTATGATTAACTATAATTGTGGTGTTACGATTATTTCATTTATTATAAAATTAAAAAATCCACCGGGTTGGTGTAGTGGTGAACGCGTCTTCCCAAATCAGCTGATTTGAAAGTCGAGAGTTTCAGCGTTCAAGTCCTAGCAAAGCCAGTTATTTTTATAAACTAGATCGTGGATACCGGTGTTCTTTGATGGTTGGGTTTCAATTAACCACACATCTCAGGAATGGTCGAACTGAGACTGCACAAGACTACACTTCATTTACACTCATACATATCATCCTCTGAAGTAATACCTAAACGGTAATTCCCGGAGGCTAAACAGGAAAAAGAGAGAGTATAAAATTAAAAAAGCAGGTTGTCATATTTTTAAAATTTATCTAAATTCTGATCCTAAATAATCATATAACGGATTAATAGTTTATTCACAAAAACTCTTACAACCTAGGATGTCATTAAAGTTTTGAAAAATCTATTGAGGGTATGGTGAGATAGATGCTAAACGGGTAATATATTTTTATAGATGAGCTTCATGAAAATATTACTTCTGCGTTATATTTTAGAATATAACAAAATTAGTTTATCATAAATATAGTTATGTGGGGTATTAAGTAGTGCTTAATTATAAATTCCATAAACTGGATGTATTTACCTAATTTCTAATGAGAAATTACTAATTTAATAAACATTTTCAGTATTTCTGGTAATTTTTCAATATTTTGGCGAGATTTATCACAGAGGTCTCGTGGTTTACGAAAAATATTGTGATCCATAAATATTTGGGTTTACGTTGTGCCCAGGCAATAATAAAACGCTTCAGTTCTAGGTATGAAACCCATCGGGTTGGTCCAATGGTGAACGCGTCTTCCCAAATCAGTTGACTTGGAAATCGAGAGTTCCAGCGTTCAAGTGCTAGTAAAGACAGTTAGTTACTTTTATATAGATTTGAATACTAGGTCGTGGATACCGGTGTTCTTTGGTGGTTGGGTTTCAATTTAACCACACATATCAGGAGTGGTCGAACTGAGACTGTACAAGACTATACTTTATTTACACTCACACATATAACATCCTCATTCATCCTCTGAAATAATACCTGAACGGTAATTCCCTGAGACTAAAGAAAAAAAAGAAAGAAGTTCTAAGTATGAACTATGCCTAAACAACCACATGAATCGCTTATTCATTAACCTCTTTGGCAACGGTATAGACATTAGGAGGTATAAACGTCTCCACATACTAGACCTTAACGACTCCATGACATTTATGATGATTTGATTTGTGATATGATTATGAATTGATGGTGACTACCATATTGGCTGTATTACGATTATTTGATTTATGATATGCGTATGCGATTTAATAGGATGCGTTAACACATCCTGTTGAGTGCTCATTTCTAATTACTCTCCTCTGTGTAGGTTTTTCGTATATTTTTGTATTTAATTTTTTTTTCCCAGTATTCATCACTTCCTTCTTTTCTCATTCCTTGTTATTGTTGTATGGGTCATTTAAATAAAACAAAATCTGATTTAGAGATCACATGACTTATTTGTACGCCTGTTAAATTTCATATACACATTTTTTATTGCGCTTCATTTAAACTTATTTAATTTGAAAGTGAGATACGATCCTCCAATTCTTTAACAGAGTGGACTCTTACACAATTACATTGTGGTGGACACCTCATTTTTTTGTGGTGTCCATAACATTATATTATGTTAGTTTATGTATTACGAGATAATTTTGTTTCACGTCGCTCGAGTAGATATGTGGTGTAACTAAGAACGTGTCGGATCCATAACCAAGCACACTTCGGTTTGAATCCGATTTCATTTAAATATATTTTTTTAACTTTTTTTTAAAATTAAATATATTGATTTATTAATGATAATTAATCTCCGATTATAAAAGAATTTTGAATTATAATGAAAAGTACAGAAAATTTTATTTCACTAATAACTTCTGGTATTTTTCATACATTTTTTTATTGTTAATATCGAATTATTATTAATGTTAAACATTTTTTTACAATCAGAAGTTAATAATTATTAATAAATCAATATATTTAAATTAAAAAACCATACAGAAAAACGTACGTATATGAAGTCGGATTCGAACCCGATTTGCCTTCCCCTTGTAAGATCCAAATATTTTATTAATTAAAATTTTATATGGCTATAGCTCTGGAACCGATGAAAATAAGTACTACTTGTGGACATATATCTTTGAAAAGCTCTCAAAGAATGCTTGTTACTGTAGTTAAGAAAAAATCCAAAATCTAAATGTTTTGGATTTCAGGCTTTTTTGGCCCTGTCGATTGTAATGAAAAGAGGAGGTGCACAACTAGATGTTACAACAGTACTATATTCAAAATTTCAACATTCTACTGCTAATCGTTTTTGATTTACGCTAGATACATACGTACGAAAACAGACGTCACGCCGAAACTAATGAAAATGGATTCAGGGATGGTCAAAATAAATATTTCCGTTGAAATGTGAAAACCGAAATATTTCGCGATTACAATACTTTCTTTACTTCGTACAAGGAAGTAAAAACTTTAATTTTAAGCGTAAATTTTAAAATTTACTGTAGAATTTACTTTTTATTATTTTGGTTATAACGACACCTCAAAAGAACGTCTTGTTTCCTCTTTGAATAATTTTTTAATTAATTATTTCGTTTTTCTCTTTGTACTATATAAGGTTTTTTTTTAAAGCAGTTAAAGAGAGGAACACAAGGTCATACAATATTGAAGACAAGTTGAAAAGCCTTTTTATTACTTAGATATGAAATATTTTCTGCTGTAGCTGTTTTAACAAGTGGAATTTCTAAATATCTTAAAAGTTGATCTCGCAGAAATGTTCTCGTTATTTTCTTTCGGTTTATTGTCGCTTATTTCAAATAAAACCTTTCTATACTCAAAATTTTGTGAAAGAAAAAAATCTTTACTTTTCTAAATTAAATCTTATTACATCTAAGTTATACGTATTTTAAGATTATTTTTTTGGGGTTTAAAGCGTTTTTGTTTAAATTTTGACGAACTAATCTAGTTTATTTGTTTAGTTAAGGACTTTTAATAAAATATTATTAAGACGTTTATAAATGACAGCATCTGTGCAGTAAATATTGCTTGAAATAAACATTAAATAGAATCTAAAATAGTTTTGAATAAAATAAAATATCTGTCATCTGAACTTTATTTTTAATTTTATTGTATTCTTTTTTATTTATTTATTTTTTTTATTATAACTTCACAGCAAATTTACAATTTGTTCAGCAAGATAATTGAAAAATAACTAAATAAGATCTATTTGAACTAACATTAAGTAGTCACAGACCGAGCGGCTTTACGATAACAACGAAATGAAATAGAAGAGCACTCCGCACGGCCAGACCATAAAGTCACCTAATTGAAACGATAAGGCAAACCAAGAATATTGTTCCTCAGCAATCTTGAAAAATCACTGATCGCGTCCAATAAATTGACCGCCAAATAATTCAGGTGCCGATCCAAACGATTTTGTTAACGTAGGCTAACGAGATAGATTTCCTGCCGAACGATTTGCAACTTAGGATCGTTATACATGAGGCTAATGCTTATGTACCAGGGTATGTTAAGCTTTTTTTGCAGTGTTTTTGTCTGGTAGCGTTCAAGTATCAATAATGGAATTGCACGCCGTACGACATAATTCTAGCCCGTAAGTCCAAAAAGGCTTCAAAACCTGATTTATTAACCAATAATTTACTTTCTACTGAAAGCTGAGATCTCTGTTCTATCAGGCCAGTACATGTTTTTAAATTTGAGATCCAATTTTTTCCGCTTAGATTTGATATGTTTCGCCCAAGTAAGTCGTCGGTCCAGATGAACAATCAAATTTTTCAGTTCTCGGAATCGGAACATTAAAGATAGAAACAGGAGGAGAGTGTTCTCTTTTTCTTTTTTCCTGTTTAGCCTCCGTGAATTACCGTTCAGGTGTTACTTCAGAGCATGAGTGAGGATGATATGTATGAAAGTAAATGAAGTGTAGTCTGTAGGCTTGTACGGTATCAGTATGACCATTCCTGAGATGTGTGATTAATTGAAACCCAACCACCACGATTTAATACACGACCTAATATTCAAATCCGTATAAAAGTAACTGCCTTTACTAGGACTTGAACGCTGGAACTCTCAACTTCCAGATCGGCTGATTTGGGCAGACGCGTTCACCACTAGACTAACCGGTGGACAGTGTTCCCTACGAAGGGTAAACGTGACGTGCTTTGATTTTGTTCGTTTATTTTTATTTTCCAACATATAACTCACGACTCGAGGAGAGTGATATAATCTTGAATAAAACGAGACACAGTTGCCTGATCTTCGTTGACAGTAAGAATTGCCGTATCGTCAGCAATCGTTGCAACTGTGGTATCTGCCGTAATTAGCAAGTCAGCCGTAAACAGAACATACAAGATAGATCCCAGAACGCTTCCTGTAGGTACCCTTGATTGAATAAGTACCAAATCCGTCAAAATCTCTCCATATTTAACCTGAAAATACTTGCATTCTAGGTAAGATTTTAGCACTTCGTTAAAAACATGCGTTAAAATATTTTTCAGTTTATAGAGCAATCCTATGTGCCAAACCTTGTCAAAATCCTGACTGACATCAGGAAAACCGCTGAACAGTACTGTTTCTCGTCTAGAGTATGATTTATAACATTAACAATCCTGTTTTCCTGCTCCACAGCATCATGTTGCTCCCTAAACCCAAATTGATGAGCCAGAATTTGATCGTCGACGAACTGCTTCAGTCTTTTCAAAAAGAGTTTCCCAAACACCTTAGAGAGCACAGGATGCAGGCTGATAGGTCTATAAGACATTACATTTGTCGGGTCTTTACCCGGATTTGCTGTCACAATTATCTGTGAAATTTTCCACAGACCAGGAAAATGACCAATTTGGACAATAGCATAAAAAATCAAAATAACCAAGCCCATCGTATGCTTAGGTAGTGCCTGGAGAACCCGACCGGTAATCAAATCATACCCCGGCGCCTTTTATTTAGTGTATCAACAGACATATTTATTATTGGTATGAACTCAAATTTTTCAAAAAAATATTTATAATTTCTTTACAGTTGATGTACTTTACAATGAATAACGTGATTTGAAATGCGTCATTCCATTCACAGATTATATATATGTATATATATATATATATATATATATATATATAAACGAATAACGCTTAGTGCACAATTCAACATTCTAACGTCCAAACGCAATGTTGCAGATGAATATTATGTTTCATCCTGTAATTACTGTTGTGCTTACTGGTAACATCGCGTGTTTGATTGCTTTATAATGTTTAAATTATGTAGCGACTATATATATTGTTTTTATATATTATCTTTTGCAGTTTTAATATTTTGTCTTCATGGAGTGATAAATAGATGATGTACTTTGTATAAAATCAGAAATGTGTCATTTTAATATACACATCAAATTAATCTGACAACTGATAAAAAGGTTTTGCGTATTAAAAGTCTTGAAATTTTTTAAAAATATTTAATTGATAAAATTTATTTTGTTATTTCAGTTTGAGCGTAGTTTATTACTTTAAATTGTTAATTTATTGCTTTGTGAAGAAGCAATAAATTTACTTCATTTACTAAAACATTTAATGTAAAACTGTTTTACGTTTTTGATTATTAATTCTCTTAATGAATCTTTGCTGACGTACCAGAATAAGTAAAGTCGTACCATCTCAGCCTTTCATATGGAAAATCAAAGGTTCGAATCTCGGTCATATTTGAAATTTTTCGCTTGAAGATTACGTGGTAAATTATTTCTCTTTAAAAAAACGAACTGACCGGCAAGTTTTTAAATCTACTATTAAATAATTATTATATTTATGCTACATTAATAAATATATTATTGACGTATGTGCGTTAAAAAAATGCCTTATAATTTTGGACTTAAACAATTTTTTTAAGTAAAATTTTAATTTTAAATAAAAAAAGCAATTACAGATTATTTAAAATTGCTCTCTTGGGCTTTATTATTTTAGATATCAAATATCTGTCTATATATCCTACCCTACTAAAAGTCATTTGTATGCGTGACTGTCTGTGTTTGTGTGTGTATGCGTTCCCCTTAGCTTAGCACCGGAATGTACCGATCACTAGCGGAAAATACCGATTCGTTACTACATGTCTCGTGGTGGTCAGGTGTATGCTTGTTATATTATTATATATTTATTACTTGCATTTGTTTTATTTATACTTGAAATGTATATATTTATTTCTTTAATCGATATATATGCGAAATATATATTTTTTATTTATGTGATTGCTTTCTTCAAAAATAAAATAATTAACTATAACCAAAAAACAGTGCAGTGTGACAAGGTGCATTGTCATGATGCAGCATCCAGTTGTCTTTGATGGCTGGTCTCACACAAGCAACTCTTTTCCGCAGTCTTTCAAGAATTTATCGGTAAACATATTGATTTACAGTCTGCCCTGCGGGAAAAAACTCCTTATGGCCAATGCCATTATTATGGAAGAAACAAATTAGCTAGATATTTTTTTTTTATTTGCTCATTTTTGCTTTTTTGGGACGTGGTGAGTTTGAAGTTTGCCACTCCTTGCTCTGGCGTTTTGTTTCTGGGTCGTACTCAAATATCCAAGATTCATCACCAGTTGTAACATCGTTTAAAAAATCAGGATCACTCACTATTCGTCCTAGAAGATCGCGGCATACTTCCATCTGTTGTTTTTCTGTTTCATCAACAATGAAATTTTTTGGGACCAATTTTGCACAAACTTTTTTCATTCCCAATTCGTTTGTCAGCATTTGATGGACTATAGTACAGTTCAAATTCAATTGTTCTGAAATCATTCTGACAATTAATCGCCGGTGTTACCGTATCAAGTCTCTGATTCGTTCAATATCGTCGTCACCTTTTGAAGTTAACGGTCTTCCAGAGCGTGGATCGTCCGAAATTGATTCCCGGCCATCTGAAAATGCTTTAAACCACCTAAAACTCTGGGCTCGTGACAGAGCGTCATCTCCATACATCCTTTTCCATTTTGGAAAATTTTCAGTAGCATTCTCACCGAGTTTAACACAAAACTTGATTGCACAATGTTGCTCATAATTAGTATTACTCATTTTTGTAACGCACAACAAAAACTCGTTTCCCGAAAACTTTGTTTACGTCTCACGTGGCAACAATAGCCTAAAAATATTAATACCTAATAAATCAGCTGTTTATATAACCATATGTTTACTAGTAACTTTACAAGTGTGTCACTGTGGCCGCAAAAAAAACCCCAAAAAAAAAATAATCTCATTACTTTATTTAGACCTCGTATACTCTACGTCCATATCTATCTTCCTGGTCCATATCTTCCAGTTCTGACGAAACAAATTCTCAAGCATCGCACGCGATAACGAACAGTAACACCAACGTTGGAGAAATAGGATCCAATTACTCTCCTAGTTCAAAATGCGCACCATAGCGTCACTTTTTGTAAATGCGTGTAAATTACCCTTGGGTTTTCATTGCTCCAAATTCGGCAATCTTGTTTATTTACGAAGAGTTAAGGTGGAATGAGCTCATTAAATATTATTTTCCGTTAAGTTCATCCACTTCTTATTTTCCAGTACCCAATTGGTATTTCTCTAGGAAGCAGATCTTGAGTTAATTGAATTTTGTGTGCATGAAGGTGAAGGAATGTTGACGGACACGAGGTGTACCATTTTTGAGAAAATACGTACTCGTATGTTCAAATCTTTACACAACTATTCAACAGTTGACTGAGATGGAACATTGTGTCTGAGTACATAATTTTCATATTGTTTCTGCCTTGCTATTTCTGTCAGGGTTTTACTACAAATTAATGTTACTCTAATATGTAACATGGCATTTCTAATAACCTCAAAGTTTCACTAAGATAGCTATAAAATATGGCGCCTTGAAATTTTTTAGTTCGAAATTGGCGCGTAATTTAAATTACCGGTTCTTATTATGATATATTTTAAAATTTAATTTATTTTCTTAACAGTGAATCTCCTTTTATTATATCTTGTAGTAAATTGTTTGTTTTTAAATAAAAGAAAAATAACTTATAATTTAAAAAAAAATTATTCTTTTTAATTAAAAAAAAAACAAAACTAATTGTAATAAATACATTTGTTTAATTTTTTATTCTCTACATTATCAAGTACAGAATTATTTTCATGAAGTCCTTTATTTAATAACTGTACTATTTTTCATGTAACGGTTTCATTGCTACATTTAATAATTTAAAGTACTGTTTATTGTTTATTTTCTTAATTTTAATAATTTACTACTTATCGATAGCTATTTATTCAATGGTTTATAACTAGGTTGAATTATCATGAAGCCATTGTATTTGAAACAATTTGTATATAAACAGAGAACTAAAACATATCCCGCATACCGTACAAACAATAGTAAGCTAAGTTTTAAGTTGTAATTTACTTATTTGATAAAGACTTGTTTCTAAGTTTAAATCCATTTAAACTGCGTTTAGAGTAAACTATATTTTGTTTGTTGTTGATAAATAATCCTTTTACATAAATTAAATTATTATTAATTATTTTATAATTAAATTATCAATTATTACAATGGATTGTTAAATAAGATATATGAGTTGTAATTAATAATAATTATAATTTTTATTAAAAAATATTATTAGTGGTAACTCTTGATTTGAACGACACTGGGTTCGTATCCCAAAATTCATTTTTTAACCTCCCTCCCCCAAAAAAAGTGTAGTTACCCTGTTGTTGCGGTATGAGTAAAATATTAAATTGTAAATGTCTTTACAAAATAATTTAAAATATTTACAATAAATTTACCTCATACTTTTTATTGATATAAAATTAAAATAGAAGAAAAAGGAAAGAAAAATATATCGGCTATCACAACAGAACCTTCTTTATATTTAAGTACTGGTAGAAAGATTTTTCTTGGTGTAATATATTTTATAAAAACTTTTATCTGATATTATTTATCAAATATTTTATTTGTTAAAAAGCTCTTCTTCTACTGTGTGATTGTATTTCCTGTTGAATTATATTCCTAAATTTCTTGTAATTAAAGGTAGATTAGTTGAATATAATCAATATTTGGAAAGTTTTTTGAATACCTAAAGGTTATTCAAAATTTAACGCAAGTTCTTATATTGAAATTTTAATTATTATTATTATTATGTGTCTTGTTTTATTAAAAGTTTTTGGTACTCTTATCGAATACGGATGCCAGTGATAATTTGTTTAAATATAAAATTTATTTATTTTTAACCGTATAGGAACGCTATTTTCTTAAATGCCTCCAAGCGGAAGGATAAGAATTATCACCATGACGTAAATTCAACTCAGTTTCTTTATTTAATATACCGCATCGAATATTTTCTGGAATGGGATCTTGTACCCTATCAAGAGATTCCACATGGATTCGGTGTTCTTCTGGCATGGTGTCTGACAGTCTTGTGTGATTTTATTCTCCCATTTCAGAGACCCCCATAATCGTTCAATGGTTTGAGTATGAGTAAACCTCAGTGAGAATCAACGAAATGGTTCACAGTATAATAGCGAAACCGTTAAGTTTCCAGCGTATCGCGTTGATACGTACGCCAGGAATCCAAGTACAATATGCTCCCGTTATTTAATTTGTATTTCATAGCATTCAGCAGGTTTTGTATCGATCTCTCGGGAACTTTTACAACTAAAACTCGCCGTTTTACGACAAATGCCGCCAAAAACCCACTGCTGCTAGTGGATGTGACCACCATGATTTTTGCACCTCGAGAACACCATCCCATTGATTCGACGAACGTACCGCATCCCCCAAATTTACCTTGTCTGTGCTGTTCAATATAGTCGACACACACTTCTCTAAAAAAATTATTCTAATCGTCTATTATAAACGGACCCATACGCCGTTCACGGTAACACCGAGTGACATTTGATTGTTCGAACGCCCAGCCATATAGAAAACGTATGATTGTCACGAAGGTGAATTTCGAAATTTTCAGTCACGTATCGTCACGTATATTGACTTTAGATTGGGATGTATGTATTTTTATTGCGACACAACACCGTCAGTTTCTAAAGACGCATTGTGTATCCGATGCGACGTGTCTTAATTCCCGGTAGAGTGCCACGCAGTCGCAGGAACTCAATGGCATCGTGCTCGTTAGTCGGAAAATTCAAACAATCATGTTAAGTAACAGTAGCGAAATTAAACTCCTTTCACAATAAGCGCACAGAACAAACTCTAGAAAACCGGCTGCAAATATAAATTCCTTTCTTATCGACTGGGCCTTCTTAGGGTACATAAAAAAGTTTCAACTGAACACTCCGACTCGCTGCATAAGCTCGTATGAAAAATACACCACTACACAGTCAACATAACGTCAAATTTTTTTGATCTTAAATTGAGCGTAACTGAAAAACGACTCAACCAATCGTCATCAAAAGTTCACATGCACAATTTCAGATATACTACTATAGCATATATAAATTTCAATGAAATTGATCTGATAGTTTTGAAATTTTTGAACTACAAATTTTTTACAATAGGCCTGTATCTAATATATATATTTTTGTATTAAAAAATGTATTAAATTTATTTATAAAAGATGGAAATTCTCTATGTGATCAAGAAAGCGAATATATTTTATTAAATATATAGGGTGAGGTAACATGATGCAACTTTACAGTGAGTATCATGTTTGGAAAAGTAACAAGTTTTAAACAAAATAGAGAATAGTTTTAAAACTAATCATAAATAAAAAAATAAAATTTCAATATTGTTTTACAACATCTGTAATTTATATAATAAAAAAAAACATCTCGTTCAACTTTTTATATTAGTTACACAATCTAGGATGCCATAGATATTGTAAAACCCATTATTGTGCATCAATATTTATATTCATTCTTTGTAGGAAATAAAATAAAAAGAAAAACAAAGAAGAGTAATCTATTATGCATTAAAGGATGTTTATTTTTTAAATAAACCAGGTGATATTCTATTTTGTTTTTCTTTTATTTTGATTTTATATTTCTAAACTATTAAACATGGTTTTTAAAATAAAATCAATTTATTATTCATATTCCCAAAAAGGAGTGTAGTGTATTTAGGTTGTACGTCAGTATGTTTGTTCCGCCGTAGCAGCTCAACGGCTGAACCGATTTAGATATATTACCCCGCGTTGGAATCCTTACGTTACCGGGAGTGTTGTAGGCTATATATATATATATGTATATGTGTGTGTGTGTGTGTATGTGCAAATTTAAAAGGAAAGGGAAATAATCTGGGAATGATTGTAGAGCTTGAAATAAGGAAGAATTTGTTCATATATCCGAAAGCGGTTTTTTATCGAGTTACGGCTAGTGAAAACTTTCGTGCGGATTTCAGTTCTCCCGGTGAAATTTCTTAATATTAGGGGAAAACTTGATGGATTCTTTTGTTTTTAACCTAAAAATCAAACAAAACAGGTCCCAGATTGTATTTTGCGTTTTTTTCGCAATATCCAAAACAGAAAAATTCGCTGACGAACTTGTTTATTATGTTTGAAGTAATAAATACGTAAATTTTATTATAAAAACGTGTAGAAAATTGTATTCGAGAAAATTGATTTCATAAAGTCTATGAAACAAAACAAACTTAACAAAAAAGTTTTTTGAATTTTCAAAAATTAAAAACAGCTGTTTTTAATATAATAAATATAGACTTTGAAAAATTAAAATATCTTCACTTTTAAAAATACTAATTGTTGTTTATATTTGTGTAATAATTTATTACACGATTCTCCAAAAAAAGGTGTAATGTATTTAGGATGTATGTATATGTGTTTGTTCTTCCATACCAGCTCAACGGCTAGACCGATTTAGATGTATGACCCCGCGTTGGAATCCTTACGTCACCGGGAATGTCAGTAGCTATATAAATATATTGTCGCGTGGTTCCGCGTGGCTTGATCAGGATATTGAGAAGTTGTTGACAATTTAGAATGTTTATATGATTATAGTTTATTGGTTTAAAATGTTCAAATTACAACCAGGCAATTTAGCGGTTTTGAAACCGCTTTTCTGAACGTTGTAAATTTGCGTTTGTTAATGATTTGCGTTTGTTAACAAAGCACTGCTGTAGATCGAAGGTGATTCAGTAAGGAAAAAAGAGTTTAGTCCAACAGAGGAACCGAGATTATTATGTAAAAATGAGGTTTTATTTCATAAAAACTATAATGGTATTATCGTGTGGTTTTGACTTGCCATGTAAGGCATGGTCAACGTTAAATAGAATACGAACTTAGCATGGTAGGTGCGCCTATTTCCTGTATAAATGGGGTAAAACACCGACGCTCCTTTGAGTGTGGTGAAAATCAAACCGTTACACACAGAAGTTTGCCCTAGGACAGCTTATGAAGGGACTTCTGAAGATTTCCTGATGGCAACTACTTCAGAATCAGTAGCTTGTATTAATTTGTTAAATGTTTGTAATTTTTTATTGTAATTGATGTTGAGTCTTGGTGTCATACGCTAGACAAATATGTGGTGTTTTAACCAATCAAGGTGGCCATTAATTAAATTGAATAAATCTACCATTACAACATATATGTATGACAACCCAATTATTTAATAACGGAACGGAACACAAGAATGGCGGGAGTTTCAATATTTCTCCCTACAGATCGCAGAGCCTGGACAATGTCCCTTGCTGCTGTATCTTTCTATTATCGTGGGGATTTCATCGGTTATTTAGTGGCGGTTATAAATTTTAAGTTTCATTTATGGACGGATTTGGTAATTTGCGTTCCTAACCGTATGGACCAGGGTGTAATTTATTTAGCGGTTCTGACCGTGATAGACTAAGCTTTTGAGCCTAGTAAGCCCGGCGTGATTCCCCTTCAGTCCATCCGCTGAAATACTTTCGGTATCAGCACGTATGGGTTAGCAGGAGTGCGCCTACCGGAGCTCTAGTTGTTTGGAGGGAGAAATGCGCTCCGTTCTCCGAAAGGAGTCGCATATGCTGACTAAATGAAATTGTGGTGTCTTCGTGGGTCGGTGTTGTCCAGCTTTTTATAGTTTTAACAAAATTTAATTGCGAAAACGATCACTGTCGCGGCCGGAATTTTCGCGCGGTTTCCATTTATAGGTTACGCGATATAGAGGCTCCTAAGCCTGGTTTGTCATTTTCTGACTCTCGTACCGCCTCTTCACGGTGATTCGTTTAATACGGCATGAGGCCGTTTTCTTATACCCTGTGGAGTACGGTCTTCTCAGCAGATGTCCCGGAGATGGCCGTGTTCGGACACGGCCGCTCACCTGAACGGTCTGCGTGCCTGCGCCACTCCCACTTCGGATACGGTCTGTATTCCCGCATCGTAGCGAAGAGTGACGTTTCTGACGAACCGCGGTACTCAAAATATCGTCCGCAACGCTATGTTTTGGACGGCTTCTAATTTCTCTTGAAGCGTAGAGTCCAACAAAGCTCCTCATGCCGGGTAAGCATATGTTAGAATTGGCAGGACGTGTAGCCGAAAAATGAGCAATTTGGTCGCCAGTGGATATGAGGTGGCACTATATTTAATAATAATTTTGGATGAATGATTAACAATTAAATATAATTTTCAGGTAGTTTCCAAAAGGCATTTGAACTTATTTAGAAAACTGTTAGGGTAGTAAATTAGGAACTGAATTTCTTTATCATACGAGTATTTTATATTCTGAACGGCCTGTTGGAAGCTGCATTAATTTGGCCTATAGGCTAAGTTTCTGTGGTTATTATACGATTACGTTTGGTATACAAAGTCTAATTCTAATTACGTTTTGTGTTTCCTCTTGTCTTAGGGACATTTTTGGATTTTTTTACAGGATATACTGACACATACTGCAAGAAAATCGTATTTATGATATAAAAATAACAAACAGGCCAGTATATTATGCTAATTTCTCGGGCTGTAAAATAGAGAATGATGAAATCATAGCTGGGATGATATCAAACTGCTCTTGTTTGTAGATTTCATTGGTTTCCTTAAAGATTATCTTAAAGTAAATGAACATTAAATATCCGTAAACACATTTGTTGATAGCCTTTGGGAAATTCAATAATTCTTTACAGATAATAATTTTATATATTATATCGTGAGAATTATGCTTGTTATCTATTTAGTTTTGTACGTAAATGAAGAATTTGCGTACATTTTAATATGTGCACGGAAGATCATTGATATTAAAGAGTATTTAGTTGAAGGTAGACGCTAAAACATTTATTTCGTAGATAAAATGTTTAATTTTTTAATTAATTTTTTAACCATTGTATAAAAAATTGTATTCTTTGATTAAAATTATGGAAAGTATAATTTCACCAAAACGTGCATTAAATAAGAAAAATTATTAGTTTATTTGTACTGATTAAAACAAAATAATGGTATATTGAATATCAATAATAATCATTACCATGTTGCCATGTTGCTTTAGCTCTTAAGTAATTGTATGCGTATTTCACTTATTCTCAACTGTCGATGAATAATGTATAGTACTATTTAAATAAACATAATATTCGAATTACATAGCAATCAGTTTTGAATTGAAATAAAATTATTAATTAATTTTTGGGTATTATAAATACGTTGCGTTTCAAAATAAATATCGGGGGTTGTAATATTTCTCAAGTTTCACACACATTAATTAATTATACATTAACTGAAGCCGGTCTCCGTGGCGCGAGTGGTAGCATCTCATTCTCTGAAGCAATACCTGTGCGCAAGGTCATAAACTAGTAGCAAAGATGATTACCCCCCTCCCCAACAGAAAGTGTTCTGTGTTTTTCAGTTTGCAAAATGTGAATCTATAATAACCATTCAACGTGCGTTCCGTTTGAAGTTCCCTTGTGATCCCCTGAATGACAATAAAATTCACTGATGGTATAAACAATTGGAAACCACTGGTATATACTATTTGTAAAGAATTTAGGACGACCGAGTGTGTAGGCTGAGCCAGAATTATCACCTCAAAAATGAACTATCTTGATATATTACAACTGCGGCTCTTTCCTCAATGCGATATGAACCACAGAACTTTATTTCGCAAAAAGATGATGTGCCTCCTCACCGTACGTGATTGGTTGAATGAAATTCTCCCCGACTACTGGATTGATCCCCGGGGACCACTTGAGAGGGTTTGTTTGCCGTGGCGTCCACGTACGTCCGATCTGACCCCGTGCAATTTTTTTTTTAGGGGGTTAATAGAAGATCAGGTTTATTGTCATTGTTACCACCTAACTTACCTGACTTGAGACACGGGATTGAAGCAGCTGTCATATCAATTTCAGACATGCTGATTAAAATATGGGATGAACTCTCCTATCTCCTAACTATCCTAACTAATTCATGTTTAAATTATCAGTGTAAGTAAAACTTAATAAATATTACATATTTAAAACCCCGTTATCCATTTTGAAACACACGATGTATATATTATGTGAATTGAATTATGCTTACACATAAATTAAAATGATAAAGTTAATTGCCACGCTTCCTGTTAATTCTTGTCAGAAGAAATAAACGATGCAAGTAATTAAATTAAGATAGCGTGAAATTAAATGCGGTTTAAATTCAGAAACATTGTAAAACTGCGTAAAACCTTTAACTTCATAAAATCTTAACGCGGCTAGTTACAGTTAAGAAAATACTGTAATGTTTATTATAATGTGGTAGTGTGAGTGAGGTTTCATTTTTCTCATCAGTGAATCTTAAAACATTATAAAGTTTGTAAACGCAAGTAGAAATGCACTCGTATGGAAAAGTAGCTTTTGCACGTAATTAAATGTACGTTCTTATCCACTTTCTGTAAATCTAATTACATGATAGTTAGTCGGTTTTACCGTAATTTGGTACTTTTTACAGATATATAATTAGTGGAAATTACAAATGACATTAAAAGTATGTAGAATAGTTAGTTAGTTATGTTAGTGTAATTTACTGGGTAATCCCATGTTTCATATTTTCTTGTAGTGGTTATATGCTGTTATATGACAGTTTTACGTGATGTGATGTTTTTTCTTGTCCAAAAATAGTGCCAATTAATGCTTTTTACGGTAAGATTTATATATTATTATTTGGGGTTGAATTTTATTAGTAATTTTTTTGTTGCCAAACTTTTAGATTAGTATTTATTAGTAGCCTTTCTTATAAATATATATTCAAAGTTTAACATTTAAATTCGATCAAACAGAAAAAGAATTATTCTAAATTAAAGTTCAGTTCCATTTTATTCCTTTGAAGTTTAATCAATATAATTTCCTTAAAATATATTTATTTTTTTCTTTGATGATTTCGCCTAAGTTTGCTTTATGATTTGAACGCTTGAAGCTTGTGCGTGGATATATATGAAAAGGAAATTTTGTAGTGTATGAAAAATAACATGTCTGATCGGGATTCGAACCGGGGATCTCCGGATGAATGGTCCAGACGCTACCACTACACCACGGAGATAGGTATTTCTTCAAAGATAATTAATAGTGTCCATAAATAATTTACCAAGAAATATCGTTATCTAATGTTTCCTCCTTTTAAAACTTTGTAAACGATAATAATCAGGATAATTTATACTTAGTATTCCTGTTGTGGTTGTCATAAGTGATTACGTCAAATTAAGCTTTCTAGTTATACAGGAAGTTGGAAAGTTTGTAATGATGAATGAAGACTTTCGCATTTATGTGATTATTGATTATAGTAGTAGATTGTAGTCTTTGTCTACTACTAAAATAAAGCCACTAGTTCAGAAGAAAAATCGTTAAATTTCATTGTTCCATACTGGAAAAAAAACAGCTGATTTATCAGCAATATCAGTTTTTTTGATTATCTAATCTTTGTATAAAACCGATTTATAGAAAATTAAAACGTTAATCATGAAATAAATAACTTTATACTGGAACCCAATTAAGTTTAAAGTAAACGTAAATAAAGGAGATTTGCTCTTACTGTTGTCTTGTGCAATATGATCCACTTTATGTCCTAAAAATCAGTAGTTATTGCCGTGTGTTCGCGGCTCGATCAGGATATTGAGAGATTGATAAATGAAAATGTTTATATTTAATATTTATTGGTTTAAAACGTAAGTAAAAGAAGACAGATCATTAGGAATAATGGTAATAATAATAATAGTAATAATTAGCAGACAATAAAAAAATCTCAAAATAATAAGTAGAATAATGGCAATAATGGCAGCAGCAAACAACAATAATATTAAATATCAATAACAAACAAATAAATCACAGTAATCACAACCACGATAATAATAAGGGTCAATAATGATAAAAAACAGAGATTACATACAAAATAGAATTTAACGTAATCGTCAGGATTTATTCCCAGGTAGATAAATAATGAAAACCGGAATTCAGTCCCATTAACAAAAGACATTGCATGACCGCTAATCTTAACAATTTTAACCACTTGTATTAACTAACAATAACAATATATAAGACAAGTACAAAGTTGTTTCACTGCAGATACCTTTGCCATTCTCTAATAAAACTACCCTAACAGTTTTCGAATGAAATTTAGTATATTATCTCTTTCTCTTATAAACTCACCGTAAGTCATAGTAACTCTCCGAACCATTTCTTGTTTTTGTGTACTGGAATTACCTGTGACGTCACCCTAATCGCGCCGAACTTAAATTAGTAATTCGCTCCTTCACTGACCTCCTCGCAGACTGACATCTCGCAGAACTCATATCCTGCAGACTCTCATCTCGCAGAACTCACATCCCTCACACTCTCATCTCTCAGACTGTCATTATAACGTCTCGCCTAGACGATTTTGCAGAACTCAACTTGCAAATTCACTTTACCGACTGACATCATAATGTCTCGCTTATACTCATTTCGCGGAACTCATTTAACTGGTCTTCCCCGGAAGTATTTATACTTCTATCTTCTTTACCTGTCAGACCGGACCCCAGTTGAGCATGAGAACAATCGACCGAGCCCTTTCGTTCCCATGCATTCTTAAACTGAGTCCGGTAACTCTTCTCACGGAAGAACATCTGTTTATTGTCTGTCAGTTAGCAGTATTACAAAAGACGATTGATAAACGGACCTGTTACCTTTTCTAAAAAGGTTCCTTTTAGCCCTCTCTCTGGATGCTTCCCAATATTATATTTTATACTACTTTATTCTTAATTGGTAGGAATCCATTACTCAGGTCTGCTTACCGGTCTTGTTGCACTATATTAAAAGGTAAGTATGGTAATCATGTCAAAAATAGGGTATCGGGATTTTCGGCAAATCTTTACGTTTTATGTACCAACTAATTCATTTAGAACAAAAACTTTTTTATGTATATATGTACGTAAGCATGCGTGTCACACTGCTTTTGGTCGTATATCTCGGGGTTGTTAAAATCGATTTTCTTCAAATTTGGCTCAGATATTTCTATATATAGGCCATTGATCATATTAATTTTTATATTTTTAAATTCGTTAAGGGACTGACCGGATATAGCAAGAAGAAGCAATTTCGATTTTATTCGGAGGTAATTTAGAGAAAATTTTATTAAAGCAAATTTTTTACCTACAGTGCACGTATAAATAATCGAAACAAAACTTTTTCAAATAATTAATATCCAACTCTTAAACTGAAATATTTACTTTCTGGTTTTTTTTTCTGTATTTCCCTTCGGTTTAAATATTTTTTAATTTTTTTTTTTTTTTTAAGTTTATACTTCATATAAAAAGTATCAAGAAATATCTAAAAAGATTTTCAATTATACATCTCAGACCTAAAATGCAGAAAAGTATTTTTGAAATCCTTCTTTTTCTTATTTAAGTCTTTACTGAAGGGAGTGTTAGATTTGAAGAAAACTTACTTAAACAAATTTGTTAAGCTTAACCTACTTACAAATATTTTTAGAAAAGTTTTTTTTTTTTTTTGTTGTATCTCTTCTTTATAAATACTTTTTTCTAAATTTTCCACACAGAATAAGGAAGCCCCTAAAATAAAAAATAAAGATTATTCAAACTTTGGGTATTTTGATGCTTAATATTTTGATCATAATACCTCTTGATGCTTTAGCTCCAAAATGTTTAGAGATTGGGACTTTTTTCTAGTTTTTTTGACTTAACGTTTTTTTATAAAAGCAATTTTGGTGAATATTAGCGTTATTAAAAGAGTCTTTTTAATACGGAAAAATTGTCCAAGTACATATAATAATGACTTTTTAAGGCTATTTTATTTTTTGGTTTTTTTTTTGGCTGTAACTCTTTTAATTTTTATTTAAAAAAAAAAAAAACACTTGTATTTTTCTTCATCGCTTAAAAACCTATTAAAATTAAGCTTTGGATCTTATGAAACAAAAGTGACAATTAAATTATTTTCTGTTACTATTTTTGGTTATTATATTATTAATGTTAACAATATTATTATATAATTCTTAGTTATACTATTTTTGTTATTTTTTGACAGGAATTTTTTCATTACTTCATAAAAGTTATACTTTGTTTTTTCATTACTTTTAAACAATTCTCTTTCAAATTAATTTCGTTTTTATTAGGAATCGTTTCTTTATAAATAAATATTTTCCCCGTCGGGAAAATGCTTTGCTAGCTTTTCTTTGTTTAAGTGAAACATAATTTTTTATATTTACAATTTTTATAATCTATGTAAACATACTTAATTTCTCATTTAACAATTAATTACTGTATGAAGTAATTGAAATCCTTCATGAAGGAGAAGGAGAGGGTTTACTTTTTTAGTTTTAACATAATTTGTAGTTTGTTATGCTACATTATCTTCAATCTGTTTGTTGTTATTTACTTAACAGGGCTGGATTATAAATGCAAAGTGGCACACGAAATTATCCAACATTTATTTTGGTAATAATTATTTAGGTTAAAAATTATTATTATTATTATTTTTTTTTTGAGGTTTTTAGGGGCATCGACTACTTTGGTCATTAGCCCCATCCCACTTCAAAAAAAAAATAAAAAAAAGGTTCTTTAATTCATATTTCCATGAAGAAAATAAGTGTTCAAAATTTCAATCTTCTAATTTAAAATCCAACAAATTACCGCCTAGGCTTTCCTTTCGGCCATCCTTTCTTACGTTTTTCCATTCTGCGAACGGCCTCAACTTCCGACGACAGAATGTCTGAGGCTTCGGACATGGCATCGTCTTCTCTTTCTGACGCCAATGACGTTCGCCGGCTTACATCAGGTGATGAAAGCTTCATTGGTGCTGTGAGCATCGTTGCAATTGAGTCTAAACTTGCAACCGATGCACTTTCGGCGGCTGATGAACTTGATTCAATGTCTAAGGCTGTGCTTGGGCCGGCTGATACATATGCTCTCGCCACAGTTGTTCTCTGAGCTTTTGGGGCCTCTGTAGGTACAGTTTTAATATCGTCAGTGTCTGGTGCTTTTTCGATAGTTACTTGCACCTCCATTTTGGTTGACGCAGATTTTTCCTGTACTCTTGTCACAGTATCCTTAGCTATATGACTCGTCGTCAGGGTGATCTTTAGATCTTTGTCGGATAAATCAAGATTTTTCTTCATTACGTCGATTGTTGGAGTTATAATCGAAGATTTAAAAAAGATTTAAAATCTAAAATAAGAAGATTTAAAAATTATTAATGTGTTTCATGTTGGCCGAAGTGACAGTAGCTAATGAATATTAGTTTCTTTTCTTTCCGAGTGCGCTGCTTGTGTGTCGTTCCAAGATGGCTGACAAAGGAAGACTAACTCTTGAACAGCGCGTAAAGACTGTGTTGTTTTCTAGTAAAAAGAAAAGTATGGTGCTTACACAAAGACGGTTTCATACACACTTTCAAACTCGGTGGTCCTCCTCATTTAAAATAATACGTAGACTTTACGAAAAGTTTAATTGTGGTGGTTCAGTATTTTAGAGTAAGCGCGAACGGCCTTTTTGATACCGTAGGCTGACCAGATAGATTTCCTGCCGAACGATTCCCAACTTAAGATCATTATTCATGAGGCTATTGCTTACGTACCAGGTTGTGTTTAGCATTTTTGCAGTGTTTTTGTTTGGTAGCATTCAAGTATGTCAATTCTGGAGTTGCACGCTATATCCCACAATTCAAGCCCGTAAGTCCGAACCCGCTTTAAAACGAATTTATAAATCAATAATTTACTTAATGTTGAAAGCCGAGATTTATGTCCTATCAGCCAGTAAATGTTTTTAAACTTGAGATCCAACTGTTTCCGCTTAGAAGTGATATGTTTCGCCCAAGTAAGTCGTCGATCAACATGAAAACATATAGAAAATAAAATTATTTTCAGTAATTAGCGTTTTTGTTTTTAAAACAAATGTTCATTAGATACAAAAGGATAATACGATTTTCTCTATTTTTCGTCCGTTTTGCTTCAATAAAAAACCGATTATTTACAAAAGATTTTTTTACTTTCTATTGTCTGTATTTGCATTAATTTTCTCAAAATTATATTTTCTGCAAGCTCTAAATCTTTCGCATTTATTAGTCATTTAACAAAGAGCTATTGTAGTACTACAAAACTAAAAAAAAACTTTTTTCTATACCGAATTTTGCGTTTTACGTCGAATATCTTAAAACCTGCTGTTACAATTCAGGAATGTGTTTTATCCTATTTCCTAGCTCAAATTACATGAGAAACTACTAACTTTACGCCTTAATTTCTGTCCTAAAAATTACAGTAGGGCTTTTACTAGAAGTGCTGCTGTTATAACTCGAAAACGAAGCGTTTCGAAACCTATATTTATATGAACTTTTTTAATTATTTTTACCACTAGAACATGTTCTGAAATGTTCTTATTTCTATGAATATAAGACATAATTGAATTTACAATGTAGCTTCTTTAATATTTTATGGTACTTTCTGCCATTCTAACCGATGATAAACTTGATTTTGAATATAATCTGCCTTCATCCCTTATAATCTTGAGATATCTCTGTCTACTTTCTAACAACCATCTTTTTCAGACTTGTAAAACTAAGGATCTCGTCGAATTCTTTCAGACTTCTTTATATTCTTTTTCTTGTTTTACATTTTCTGGTCTGTATTTCTTTCTTTTTCTGTTTTTAATGATTCAGTTTAAAGTTTTTCTAAAGAAATTACTGATACTGTTTGGAAGATTTTTTTCTATTTAGCCTCCAGAACCACCGTGTAAGGTATGAGGATGATATGTGTGAATATAAATGAAGTGTAGTCTTGTACAGTCTCAGGTTGACTATTCCTGATATGTGCGGTTAATTGAAACCCAACCACCAAAGAACCCGCAAGAATTTTGATACCATTGCAAGGTACGTGGTGAGGGTTCTTCAGGGGAAGGAACGAGATGCTCGGGGATGAGGAACAAACTTCTGCGGAGCTGCCGTTCGGACGTGCTTGCACGAGTGGACGATAGCGATGAGGCACGGAAACTCTCGAACCCCCGAACGAAAAAGACCGAGTCCTAGTGGGGATGCCCCACTCTAGGTGTCCCCGTTAGAGGCATTGGTATAAAGACCGAGTCCAGGCTCCCGATGTAGGAACCCAGGGACGGCATAGCCGGGCCTGGTGTATCCTACTCTGGGCGTTTGAGGTGGGCGCAAAGTGAGATCCGACCGACGGGCCAAGACGTGGAGGCTTGTTAGAGTAAAGGCCACTTCTCTGAGCTGTAAAATACTTAACTGCAGGATCCGGCCCTGGGAGAAGAAGAAAAAGAGAAAAAACCACCAAAGAACACCGGTATCCACGATGTAGTATTCAAATCCGTATAAAAGTAACTGTCTTTACTGGGACTTGAGCCTACTATTTCGATATCAGCTGATTTACGATGACGAGTTCACTACTAGACCAACCCGGTGGGTCTGGAAGATTCATGAGATATAATTTTACTAAAATTGTGTGACATTGTTTTACCAGTTAATTTTATATTATTTTGACTATTACGATGTAGAGTAAGCCAAATCGTAACACTTATTATGATTTATCAGTTTTGACATTATCAAAAAATAATTATTTTTGAGAGGGAAAAATTAAAATCATTTTGTATTTTTAGTGTGTTTTTATTGTAGTGCTTGAAAGAATAATTCGAGTAAAAGGTCAAATTGTACTTCAACAAAGGTACTAAAAACGTTTTGAAACAAGACGTTATATAAAACTGTCATTAACAGTAAAGTTAGTTGTACCGTAAGGTATACTATATTTCCATGTATTTCGTTTGAAATTCTTGATTAAAACTTGAATAATATACTTTCCTTTTATTTTTAGTCGGTAAAGGAAGAAGCCATTTTAAAAACGAAGGTTATTCTTGGTGTTTTATGCAATACAATGTTTTGTGTATTATTAATTCCCTTTTTCATATGGTAAGAAATGAAGCCTAATTTATAAATTATATTTCTTGTTGGTATTGTTCATTGCTTCTTTGTATTTTAATAAAGGTAAGAGTGAATATTTTTTTTTTTTCTGTTTTTATAATAGAGTCTGCAAGTTGTCACTTGAAATATGACTAATATTTTAATTAACATTTACTTTTCCTTCTCTTCTTCTCTGTCTTTTAATTAGACTATTATATACAACGTACTTCTTTCAGTATTTTACAATTCTACAAAATTGAAAATTCTTTTCTTTTTCTTATGAAATAAAAGACAAACATTCTTTTTTCTTGTTAAGCAAACAAGGTTCAAAAATAGAATATCGTTGTTCTCTCAAAAAATTTACTTTTAATTGATTTATGCATTTTTTTTTATTATCACTTTTATATTAACTCGCTGTTTAACTACGTATGTGAGATGGACTATATATGTAAGATTCATGGTACGGAACCTTTCACTCGAATTTTGAAGCACTTCCGCTTATCCATTCGCTCTGAAATTTTGCACAAAGGTTTACTCCTGATGACAACACATTTTACAACGTTTTCAAGATGCCCCTAAGTTGCTAAGTGCCGACCTCCGTGGCGCGAGTGGTAGCGTCTCGGTCTTTCATCCGGAAGTCCCGGGTTCGAATCCCGGTCAGGCATAGGATTTTCATATGCTACAATTGCCATTCATCTCATCCTCTCAAGCAATACCTGGTGGTGCCGGAAGTTAAAAAAAAAAGTTGCTAAGTGAAAAAAAAATGCCCCTTGAACTTATGCAACCTTGTTTACTTGCATATTTTCTTAGTGAATGAAGTTTTCTTGGTGAAAGCTTACCAAACTTACCGAAACAGCCTGTTTCGGTAAGTTTGGTTCTAAAATTCGTACACGTTTGAAATATATAATTTTACCAAAACGTAGGGCACTGCCTGCTATAACATCCGATTGGAACTAAATGATAACATGCTATTAGTTTTACAAACAAATGAGATATATATTAGTGTATACAAATTCTATACGGTAGCGACCTAAGTTTTGGGAAAATTTATTACTTATTAACCGGATATGAATTTTCGGACGAAAATCGCAAATATCTGGAAAACGGTCGGTCCTAGCGCTCTGAAAAATTTTTTTGACCGTGCACTTCCAGTGGTACCCGATTGATGAAAATATTTTCAAGTGCCCCCGGGGCGCCGTTTGGAAATTTGGGAGGGGGTACGATGGGTTGCCACCGTAATATCTCGGCAACGGCTCTTTGGATTTTAACGAATCAAACGGCGTGTGTATCAGCAGGTCGAGTGCTAACTGGTTAACTGATCGGATACACTCTTGATTGACTGGATCTTGGTTATCCGGAAATTAAATCGTTTAGCCCTATGTTTTGATTGCACAACTACAGTTACTACAGTACTACTACAGTTGTTTGACAACTGTAAAACGTACCGATCCGATCTTTCGCTAAACACGTTCAAACCTGTGCGCTAGAACAGCTGTAGGTATAAGATTATGAAGACTAAAAGTAGAAAATAAAAAATATTAAAAAACTGTTTAAAAACCACTCTTGTATTAAATGCACTAAAAAGTAGAAAATAAAAATATTTAAGAAATATTTGTAATACACCAATCTTAAGTTAAATGCACTAAAAGGTGAAAAATAATTTTAGGGCACTATCTCAGAATGGATTTTACAACAAGCTTTGGTGGTGATATGTAAGATTATGTGAAAGTAATACGTAGCTTCAAATTAATCATTTTATGTTTTGCCAATTTTTTCATATACGTGATTAATAGCCTATAGAATGGGGTGCAAACACGTTTGATTTACTTATGAATTTATTTATTTATTTTTGGAAGTAAATGTTGTATAAAAATTATAATTAAAAAAATTAACACCGCATTATGTCAGGATAATATGAATAATGTAGTATATATGTCGCAATATGTTGTAAAATACATGATAAAAGCCTTTATCTTTATAATATTAATACTTTTGAATAATTTGACGTCGAATTTTTGTCAGATTTTAATTTTTTCTGTGTCATAAATTTAGTCGTTTTACGTAAAACATGCTTCTTGGTAATGTGTTCCAAAATGAATGTCGGGGTTTTAAAGTTACATAATATTTATTAAATTTTACTTAGATCCATAAATTATACATGAAAAGAAAGACCAACTTTAACAGTTTTTCCTACAGGTGTTCAGTGTGAGCACCATTTGTCACACGGCATACATCCGGGCGGTAGGAGAGTTCATCCAATATTTTAATCAGCAAGTCTGGAGTAATTGATACAAGTACTTCAACCCTGTGTCTCAAATCGCGTAGTTCGGCTGGTACATACACTTCATCTTTTATAAACCTTTTTTTTTTTCTCTCAGCTCCCCTGGGCCGGACCGACTTGTTGGTATTACGCCGCCCAGGGGAGTGTCTTTAAACTCAAATAGGCCTCCCTACCTACCGGCTATATACCGGCATGGCAGGTCGGCCTACCGGTTAGCTCTTTTTGAGAGTTCTTTATTAATATTGCCCTTTTGGACACCACGCCAGACCCAGTGCGCCGTTATTCAGTGTGCTGTTACCTGACTGTTACCCGTGGAGTCCTTGGTGGCTCATCAGTGCCAACACACCGCAGCATGCTGGACCTCACCAGCAAGGCTGTCCACCCAGTCCTGTTCTAGCCAAAACCTTGTCTTCTCTCATGGGAGTATTTCTGTAGAACGACTTGTCTAACAAAACTAGCAAAATTATTCCAGTTTGACTCGCTTCTTACCATGTATTCTATTGTTGTCTCTGGATTTATACCTCTGACTACCTTACTATGTCTAAGTGTGTCCCACCTATTGCACTCAAAAAAGGTGTGCTCAGTATCATCTATATCGTTGCAGTAATTGAAAATTGGCTCTTCTCTCTTTCCTATTTTGTGCAGGTATTTATTGAAGGAGCCATGTCCTGTAAAAAACTGCGATAGGTAATCATCAACCTCACCAAATATTCTCGACAACCATGACTTGATGTTGGGGATGAGGGTTCTCGTCCATCGACTCACATCTTCTTGCGACCATCTTTCCTGCCAGATATTATAAACAGCAAAGAAAATATTTTATAAACCTGCAAAGAAAAAATCGCACGGAACCAGATCGGGCGAACGTGTAGGCCACGGGAAAACCCCTATAATCTAATCCCCGGCGTTCAATCCAACCTCGGGGAGATTTTCATTCAACCTAAAATGTATAGCAATATTCCAGTGAAGAGGCACACCATATTCTTGCCAAATAATGTTCTGTGGTTCATATTGTAGTTAAGGAAAGAGCAATATCGTAGGATATCAACATAGTTCATTCCAGACGCATTTGCTTCCACGAAAAAGAACGGACCGTAAACTTACCGTCGAGATAAGACACAAAAAACATTCCGTTTTGTTAACAAATACAGGCAGTGGTTTCAGATTGTTTATACCATCTAAGAATATTATTGTCATTCGTTGGATCACAACGGAACTTTAAATGGGACCCACGGTAAACGGTAATTACAGATTCACATTTTGCAAATTACAAAACACAGAACGCTTTCTGTTGAGGCGGTCGCCATCTTTGCTAGTAGTAGTTTCAAGTGGAACGTACAGAAAATAGTTTATGAGTTTGGATATACCTAAAACTGTTTGAGTTACTCTTTCATTTTATGTATAATTAATTAATGTACATGAAACTTGAAAAATATTAAATAGCTTTAAAAATTCGATATTCATTTCGAAACACATTTTCAAATGATAGCGCAAGTTGTTGGTTTTTTATTTAGTCTAAAATCCGTTAGATTGACAATTACAGAGGTATTATGTGTCAGTTGTACGTAAACTTTCATCAGTTGAAGTAAAGAAGAGTCAAAATGTTATTCTTTCACCTGTTATAAATGACTGTAATACTATATTGGAGGAGTGGACAAAAATGAACCAGGTACGTGGTGCATACCCTTATGAACAACATCGGCAGAAGATTTGGTACAAAACAAATTTAAATTCCATGTAATCTGGTAGTATGATACAAGCAATTGATGACAAACGCTTCAACGAAAAACGCTATATAGGAAGGATATTTCTTGAAGAAGATCCATCGAGGTTGAAGGAACGATTTTTTCCTGAATACTTACCGACCAGGAAAGAAATCATCTTTCTCAAGAAGATGTGTTGTGTGTGCCCTTCACAACAACAAACTGTTTTATACAACAAGTCAGTGTACCCATTGTGATGTAGGACTGTGCCCAGCCCCTGCTTCAAAATGGTTCATATAAAAAAGAGCTATTAAAAACAATTTAGGATAAATTAAGTAAAGACTAATATTTTGAAAATATAACCAAAGTAACATGCGTAGATATTTACAAAGATTATTTCATCAAAATCCAGTTCTGATAGATGTTCAGACAGATAAGTTTTAAAAAGTAATAAATTGTGTTTTTCATGCAAAATATTTGTTTAAATTTCTATATTAGGTGTATTATTAGTCAAACTACATGCATTGATGAAAAAAATGTAGGATAAAGTAATTTATTTACAAAAAAATAATGAAGCTACTAAGGGGGTTAATATATTACACGTTTAGACCAGGTTTTGACGCTTTTCATAAGTTTTAAAAATCGACAACTTATCTGGGTATTCAATTATTTAAAATACAATTAAAATTTACTCATCTCATAAAAACCATTTAATTTAGGCTATTATAATTATTATATTTATTTCTAGGTAAGATAATCTACTATTATATTTTTATCATTAATTAGTATTTTAATATATAGTTTAATATATTCATTATCAAAACTTAACATTTCCTTTATAAGTCATTCTGAATTTAATATAAAATATATTTTCCATTTATTTTATGCTTTTCCTTTTCTTTACATATATTTTTAACTTTAGAGTGGCTGGCAGTTCAGGAATGATTTTATTTCATTTTCGGTTAATTGCAGTCGTTTTAGTTATGGTACTAAGCTCGCGCGCGCACACACACACACGCACGAATATATATATATATATATATATATATATATACACACACATATATGTGAAACTTAAATATTGAGAAAATAGGAAAATTTCAAGAAATAAACATGAAGTTGAAAAAAAAAAACAGGGTCATGAACAACAAAGTACTAAGAAGGATTGGAGAACATAGAACTAGGTTAAAGAAAAATAAAAAATATAGAAAAATTTATTAGAATAGCTCAACGAGTGATGAGAAAAAGGAATAAGAAAGTGCAAGATGCTTTTAAGTAGAAAGAAGAGTAATAAAGCACAACGAGGTTGTTTTATCAAGAATGAAGACAAGCATGAATTTTATAAATAAAATAAATATTAAAAATATCTTTTGATTATTAAGATCGGCCTTTAAAACTATGAAAATTTTATCTTCAAATGGCTTAGAGTTTTAAATTTAAGATATTTTTTCTAAAAAACTTTCCATTTAATTCCTTTTTATTTTGGTATAATTTATCCGATGTATAACAAAATATCGGAAATATTTTACGTAAATTAATTACTAATTATTGAAATAATTTCTCTAATTATTAGTTGTTAGTACTAATTATAATTAGTACTTACTCAATTAAAAATCAATTAAAGTTGTTTTCATCTTCTATTATGATTCACGGTTGGTGGTATCACGCTTAAATTTTGTTTATATACCGCATTAACCGTAATTTGAATTGGGTTTCTGTGGTTTTTGTTTCATTCTAGTGCATGCATGTCAAACTAGATGACCAACCCGCAACAATTTAATGTTGTATAATCAACTGTGAATATTCATTTGAATAAGGATTTAAAGTTTTTTAATTACATGGTATTAAACATTTGAATTTTGTTTTAAGAGCATGTTAAATATATGAAAGGTTTTTAATTATTTCATTTTGTCCTACTCTTCTTTATTTTCAAATAGCACGGGTTACCGCAAATTTTTATTTTAATTATAGATTTTTAAATAATGTCAGTTCTAAAATCAATAGCGATTTATTATAAATTTAACGCATGAAGTAATCCTTAGGACAAATTCTTTTATTCTAAAAGTGATTTTTGTATTCATTTTATAAATATATTTATACTAGCCGGTCAGGGCGAGCGAAGCTCGTCCTGACAAGCTCGCTGTGACCGATTATTATAGATAGGGCTAATCCAGAGGGCTCTGCCCGTTGCACCCCTTTGTGTTCATTAAACTCATGCTTGTAAGAATAATAATTAATAAAAATTAAAGCCTATTCAATTTATAAAACTATCAGTGTATTGTAATTTCTTCAGAGCAAAAGTTTGGTAAGTACAAGACCCGAAAGATTGAATAATCTAAGAATATGTGGTTTCAAAACAGTCGGCCTTCATCTTAAAAATATTAGTTATAACTGGTTACCCGTACGAAGTAAGGGTGAAAACGTATCTTGCCTGATTCTTAGAGTTACCCGACAAACACCACTAAAAGGTGATCGTATTTCGTTTTTAATTTTTTTTAAAAATTCCGATTACTGTTATGTTTTTTTGATAAATAACCGGAGGTAGGTGTAGACAGTCGCATCGCACATACTCTAACAGTGACTGTGTTAGTTGAGCTGCCGTGCCGTACACCGTCGCACCCCTTAAAAAATCTAAATTCAAAAAATCCGAAAATGATTTTTAGATATTTATCTGAAAAATATTTGCAAGCCCCAATCTAATCAATATCTCGTTTAGTATAGTGGAAAATGGGGAAAAATCGCAATCATTGTTCAAATTTTTTTTACTTTTCTGCACCTCTTTCAGAGTCGAATCTCGGAAAATATAGTATTTGGTTTTTAAATATTCACGTGATTATTACACACAACAAAGATCAAGTTAATATCTTCATTTGTAACCGAGAAGTTAAAAAAATACCCGGATTTCAACAAAAAATTCAAAATCAATTTTAAGGCTTTCAACTCGTAATTTCCTCAAAAAATCTAGAAATTAGTTTCTAGATATTTATATGAAGATTACACACACTACAAGTCAAGATGATATCTTCATTTGTTACCGGGAAATTAAAAAAAAATTCTATTTTTACTCCATTTTAACTCTTTAAACTCGGGATTTATTAATGTTCACTTACACCGTTGGAAGAACATGTATACAAATTTTCATCAATTTATGTTCGGTATTTTTTACTGGGCATTGATCAATCAGTCAGATGTCAGTTAGGGCAAGTTGTTTTATAGGTACAGATATACAGACTTTCATAACTATTCTATTCGTGAAAATAATGGAAAAAGTTCATATAAATATATATCCTATAAATGCTTTGTTATCGAGTTACGGCTAGCAAAAGATTTCGCTCTGATTTCAGCTACCCCGGTTAAATGAGGTCGTACTGAAATTTTTAGGACGTTACATAAGGGGCATAATTAGTAATTTACTCGTATTATGGGTTTTGATATAAAAAATCGAATAAAATAGAACCGAGAACCATATCTGAAGTAGTTTTTGAAAAATCTTGGTGAAAACCAATAAATTGGTTTTATTTGTAAATTAACAAAGTTGTTTTATTCCAGACCTAAAAAAAGTGTATTTTCTAACCAAATTTTTTCGTATTTTACCCAGTTTTTCTTAAAACCTAGGTAAGATAGTGGTTTGTAAGCACTTTTATTCAATTTCTTAGATCAAAAACCATAAAGAAGCACTAGATATATCCCAATAATTTTAGCACGGTTTAATTTTACAGCAGGGACAAAAAGCAGGACTAAATGTTTCGCGACCTGAAACTCAGTAATGAACCGTTTCCTGGCATATATTTAAATTAATTTTTTTTCTTATTTTTGGCTATAGTACAATCTCCCGAGAGATTGTCGTGCAATTTTTTTTCCCTTAGGAACCACCGTTAGGTATTGCTTCAGAGAATGAGATAATGATTTGTAGACTGTGTGAAAATGCCATACCTGACCGGGATTCGAACCCGGGACCTCCGGATGAAAGGCTGATACGCTACCACGGAGGCCGGCTGCCGTGCAATTTGCAATCAAGTATATATACTTATTCTACACAACAGGTTGGAAATTATTATGATAGTTTACTAATTTCATTTAACCAACCCTAACCGACATGATTTTACTTATTTTATTTCACGGTAAGAAAAATCGTATAAGTAATAAATAGCAATTAAATACGATCCAGTATCAATAAAAATAAAGAAAAATATTGTTGATAATTTGTTTCAAAATATATTTAGAAAATTAAAATTGCTAATGAAATTACATACTCAACTGTAACATTAGCAGTAAAGCATCACGTGTCGATTGGATTTGAATATTTTAATTAAAAACTCCATCAATGTTGCCATCAACATACGATTTTAATAGATTATTTTAATTTAAAAATATCAGTAAAAAATGTTATTGCATTTTTAATTTTTCATATCACGGTATCGTTTTACCTTTCTAAATATAAAATTTATAAAATGTTTTTTAATTGCATATAATTTTTATAATTGCAATAATTAATCGATTAATTTTTGTTTTTATAATGAACATTCAAAAAAAAAATGTTTATTTATATAATATCGTTGGTTTTAATTGTTTATTACTCATTTTGGATTGCATCGATTATAAAATATAAAGCCAAACAAAGGTCAGCATGCGAAAATGATCAATTTTTTAACAACAGTCTATGAATTCTGTTGTACGTTAAGCATAAGAGCCAGGAAGTATTTCCTTCTCGTAAATTTTATAAATATAATGTACAAAATTAATGAAGCTTTGTAAATATTCAGAAAAAAGTTAATTCATCGACTATAAGTGTTTTAGTCAAAAAGTACGTTTGCGTAAATTTAACAATACAGAAAAAATATGTATACAGCTGTAGAAATTCGAAAAATTATGTGGAGCTTTTACAGTCATTCCAGCGTAGACTGGCGATCGCGTCAGCTATGTCATACCGAACAGCATCCGGGGCAGCGATCGGAATAATAGCCGGCCACCGATCAGCCTCAGAATTAATTAGATTTGCAGAATTCACGATGGGGTTCCCAAGAAACAGGCAAACCAAATAATGATGGATGAGTGGCAGGCGTCCTGGGAAGCCTCAATTAAAGGAGCGTGGACCAGGCGTCTGATTTCCCGATTTGAACCCTGGGTCCGAAGTGGTTGTGGGAGGTTGTCTATAGTTCCTCACACAGTTCCTCTCGGACCAGGGGTGATTCGGGGCATACCTAAGCAGGTTCAAAAGAAGATCCTCACCCGACTGTATATATTGTGGAGCGGAAGATACTCCGGAACAGATGGAATGCTTTTAGTTCAGGTCTCGCCTGAACTAGCCAGCTTGACACCGGAAAATGTAATAGTATTTATGTTGAAAGATACTAGACAATCGGAACTGATATCAAGTATAGAAGGAAATATTCTCAGTACAAAAGAAACAGAAGAGAGAACTGGAATACTGGCTGACTGAGCTGGGTACTCCGTAGGATTTCTGCAGTGCCGTCAGTGGAATGATAGTTTCTGGAAAAATCCTCTGAGAAGCAGAAGAGCATGACCGAAGGATGAAGGGGTGAAAGACAGCTCCCTGCTGACCTGCCCGCTGGTTCGCGCTTGCGTGGATCGGCGATGGTGATGACGCCCGGGGACTCTGAATATCCTGAGTCCGAAGGCTACCGCCGTGGCCTTGGTAATGCTTCAATGCCAGTCTAGCCCAGGACGACGGGTGTTGGTGGGGGGGGGGGAGGTTTATGTTTAGTCGGTAGGGCGCAGGAACACATATGCACCTCAATTAACACCTTGCGGAACCTGTGGCAAATCCGACACTGCCCTTTATGGGGCGTACGTAACTGGTACGCTTCTCCCTCATCACCAAAAAAAAAGTATACAGTTATTTGTAAATTTACGAAACTATATTTCTTTGAACACATAATTTGGTTAAAATAACTTCTTTCATTCGCTGTTTAAAACTAGGTTACAATGCGCGTATTCCATAGCATCTGATTTTGGGTTTAAATTTTCTGCTTATTTTATTTTTAGTAATTAAGGCCATAATATGTAATTTCATAAATAATTTAAAGCAGTCTACGAACGCCAACAGCAAAATTCCTCTGAAATCAAAGTCATGCGCAGTTCTATGCAAGAAGACGGACTTTTCGATAATTTAATTTGGTGTTAATATTTCTGAAAATTTGGATTAATATTACTAACAATAGATACCACTGGTAAAGGAACTTCAAGCGTTACAACTTTAAACATCATAACGAATTATGCTTTTACTTGCTCCTCTCATAATTTTCCACCTTAAATTGAGGGTAACTCAATCAATCTTCATAAAATATATACATCCACGTCTTCAGATTCACTACTACAGAACATATAAATTTCAATGAAATTGATTTAATAATTTTGAAGATTTATCAACCACAAAATTTTATACTTGGCCTATAAATATATAAGGAAACTCCAATTTAAATGTATAATATTTTCATATTATTCGTACGTCAAAACGTAAAGAAAACTAAGAAAATAAAACGTAAGAAAATTTCGCGCGTAATATCTGTTTTTATTAGGCTGTTTTACATCAATTTTTTTAGAATTAAATTCCATACAAGTTTTAATAATAAATTTTACTCATTTATTAGTCATTTAACGAAGTTCTTGTAGTAAAAACGTGTTTTTAGACAAACCTTTCTGTTTTACGTCAAATATTATGAGACCTACAACAGGTATGGCTCTGGGATCTGCTTTATTCAATTTGTCAGATCAAAGATATTTATGATCCAGAAATATTTAATTAGAGCAGCTTTTGGTAGATCAAAGTTGTTGTATCCCGATGTGCGCTTATTTGGAGAATTTAAAGTACCTACTTTGAGAGAAATATACTTCAAGAAACTAATACTACATGTTAACAAATATATAAATGATTTTTGAATTTAAAAATACACCTTACAATAATTGTTCAGCAGGAACTAATACTTACACAACATTCTTTTCAAAATTAACTGTTTGCAAACGTCAATTTTCGTATTACGCCAGTATATTTTGTAACAAAGTCCCCGATCATTATAACGTCCGAATAATAAATAATAATCTAATCAAAGAAATAGATTAACGGGTGAAACACAATAAATATATATTTTAAATTACCAAATTGAAATACAAAAATAATCCACACTAATAACAATAAATTTAAAAATATTGTAATGAATAGCGTACAACAAAATAAATTAATATACTACTGAACATTAAAACATCTACATGTATAAAACTGTAAATGTTAAAGTGAATACTAAGACAGTATGAATTCATAATAGAATTCAGTTGTCTTAATGTTATAAATATTTCTTATCTTATTATATGTTATTTTATTTTAATTCTCCATTATGAAATTATTTTTTCTCATTTTTTAGATTATGAATTTATTGTATTTTATTTTATTTCAATATAAATTTAAATAATTTTACATTCTGTTCTATGTATTTTTTCTTTTATTTTATTTAACTTAATTTTTCAATTTAAATTTATGTTTTTTTACTTATTTATATTTACGTATCATGTTACAAAAATCATGTATTTTTTAGTTAAATATTGTATTTTTAATTAGTTCTTTTATTAATTATCCTGTTATAATGATATGAAATCGCGGCTAGCGCTCGTGGTTTCTTTTGCTACCTGAGTCAAGGATAAATTTGTTGAATAAAATTCTATATAAGTAATTTTCAATTGACAATAAATAAATAAGTAAATTAAAAAAATAAGACCATAAGAAACCATAATGTTTACCCCTTATTTTGGGTTCCTAGAATTTCAGTATAGTTTTATTTCGCTTTTTGCCCAGGAATCAGGGCGAAATCTTTCACAAGCCGTAAGTTGCTAACGATCGTTTCCGGACTCGTGTTTATATGAACTTTTTTTCATTAATTTCGCTTGTAGAATGAGCTCAGAAAGAGTCGGTAATAGTACGTGAATCACCTGTATGTATATATATGTATACACAGGTTTTTGTTGAGAAGATTAAAATTATGTTGTTCAAGGAACAGAACCGGTAAGATCGAAAATTATATTTAATAACACTGTCCTTGAACAGTAAATTCTTTATACTATTTGAGTTTTATTCACTCCTTTGTTGTTGATGAAGACACTCGCAATAAAACTAATCGATTAGAAGGATTTGTTGGATTGTAAATAAATATATAAGGAAAAATGTTACGAAAGAAAAACTGCGTTTAAGTTGTGTAAGATCATCGTTTACATACTCTATTATTTGGCTATGAGGCTTGGGTTTTAAGGATAAATGAATTGCAACTTTATAAGGCCACCGAATTGAATTTCTTAAGAGGCCTTAAAGGTGTAACAAGAAGAGATAGAATACCTAAAGAGGATGTTAAAAGAGACTTCAATATTACTTCTTTAATTCATGTAATAACAAATTATAGTGAGCGATGGAAGGAATATCTAGGAAGAATGGACGAATCAAGAATTGCCAGACTCCTTCTAAATATGTTCTGTTTGGAAGGAGGGAAAGATGTCCTTGTACTATGACATATACCGTTTTATGGAAATGATGATGTTGGTGATTATGATATATGTGTGTGTGTGTTTGGCCTCAATATGTCAAAAATGTTTTAATTTACAATCAACCTAAATTTGATGGAGTAGTTACTGTGGAAGACGTGATTGATATTATTAATTAGAAATATGTAGCAAGAGCAATTAGTGTTATAAAGGATGGTGATATTGAAACTGTACTCTATCTGGAATTAATGCAAAAAAGTAAGATATATCACTAGAAATAAATAATTGAAACATACTGCATATATATATATATATATATATATATATATATATATATATATATATGTGTGTCTGATCTTGTGCAAAATACGAAGTAATACTTTTTTATATATTATTATTATGATTATTTTATTATGGGTATTTTTGCAGTGTGTTTTTAAAAAAAATATATATTCCTTTTTTTATTTCTTTGTCAGTGAAATATCATAAACATGACAAGGAGAATCCCTCTGTTAGACCTTCAATCTTTTCATGATTCACCACTCGCTTCATCAACTGTACTCACTCACACTCTACAGTTAGATAATGAAAAATCATTGCCTGAAGAGATGACAGCCATGACGGTTGGTTCTTATCGTGGCATTTTAACGTCTAGCTAATCTTAATGACAACGCTTCTTTCACTATAATTTCAAAAAAATTAACGATTTCAACTACAATAAAAAAAATAATTATTATAATAACATAGACTTCAAATTAGACATTAGTTTAAATTATTTAGAAATATTTTTATTAAGATATATATATATTTAAAATAATATTGTAAAAACAAACACCATACACCGTTATAGAAAGATCTGATAAAATCCCAATAGTTAACTTTCACGGAATCCCACGTCATCAGTTGGTAAATATTTCTATAATTATATGAAAAAATACAGAATTTAAATGGAAATGTATGTATCAGCTGGAATCATGTAATTATGCAGGAATAGTTATGTAATTATATTTGTAAATATTGGTGCCAACTGCTAAAACTTACTGTGAATTTAATTAAAGTTTCATTTTCCAAAAACTATATATATATATATAAAACTATAATATATAACAGGAAGTTGGCACAACAACAATAGTTAAGAATTATTGTTCAGACGGTTTCGCAAGTTCAGTGACATTGTAATTAACTTAGTACACTAATTTTTTTTTAATGGTATTCGTTGTTTTTAGATGAATCAATAAAGGAATAGGGTGTGGTTTAATACTATAACCCAGTGGTTCTCAAAATTTTCCGAGTCGCAACTCCTTTTTCAATTAAAATTTGTTCATGGCGTCCTACCCTAAGTAAAAGTATGACTACTCGTAAGTAAGAGATAAAAATAAATAAAACACGTTTATCTTTTTTTTACTTTATTAACATTAAATTAATAATTATAAATGTTTTGGTTCAATTAATTAAGAAGCTTTTACAATATTTCGCGTCACTCCTGTGAAGAGGCCGAGACTCCCCGGGGCGCCGCGGCTACAGTTTAGGAATCACTAGTATAACCTTTATACATTTGTGAGAAATTTATTTTTATATATAAATTCTTTCTTCTAATTTTATTTTACATTTTTTATGTTGAGTAACGTTGTTCGGAGCCACTCCATTGTCAAAACTTTTTGTACTGATACGTTTCAATTTCTATTAATCTTTATATAGCGTTAGTCAACACCCCTCTCTTTATTTGAGGTCATTCCTTATTTGGCCTTCTTGTTTATTTGTTATTAACGGCTACACTTATCTTTTAATTTTATTTATCTGTTTCCTGTTTTCAATAAAATGACTTTCTTGAAAAGAACATTCGCTTGATTGTTGATTTGTTCATTTATCATCGTTTTATTGTTACTTTTTAATTTAAAGATTTCTTATTTTTTCTTTTTTTTTAACCTCCTGGATCACCGTAAGGTACTGCTTAAGAGGATGAAGATGAATGAATTTTTGTAGCGTGTGAAAATGCCATACTTGACCGAGATTTGAACCGGGGACTTCCAAATGAAAGGCCGAGACGCTACCACTCGCGCCACAAAGGCCAACAGTTTAACGATTTCTAAATTTTCTAAAACGTTCGTTCTTCTTTTTTCAATACATTTGTAAATTAATTTCATCGATTCTTCCAAATCCATCGGGGTAGGTCCTTCTTTTATTAAATGCGTTGCATAATTAGAATCTTGCGCTTTTAATTTTTAAAAGATCTCGTGTTCGTTATAGCTTAATTTTTTATTTTATTCCCGTTTGTCCAATATATGTTTCGTTGTATTTACATTTTATTTCGTCTATAATAGCGTTGAATAAACGCTATATAATGATTAATAAAAAATTAAAAGTACCATTACAATAAGTTTTGACAATGGTGTGGTTCCGAAACTTGTCAACATAATATAATAAAAGAATAAAGCTATAAAATTTATGCGGTACTAAACATGGAATCATTAGTGATCTTAGCAGAAAATATAATAATAATTATTATGTTAATAACTACAGTTTCATTAATGTATGTACATTTTAAAAACACATTGGAGTACTTTATTTTTTGTTGTAAATCTTACATTTGAAATTATAAAAAAGAAAACTCTGTTTAGGATTATTTAAAGATCGTTCAGTTTATAAATAATTTAATTTTTATCGTTTCTGATGTAATAAACATCATTCTATAGTAAACTCAGAAAATTTCTTATGTTTGAATTAGTTATTTAAACGTAATTAGTTAGTTTATTTTAACATCTTACGTTTCTTTAGTTTAATTTTATTAAGTTCCTTTTAATTTGTTTTTTTTTTAAATTTAATTAGTTTCTTAATTATTAGTTGTATATGATTTTTTTTTTTTTCATAAAGGACAGTTAATTTGTTACATTAAATTCTTTTTATAAGTATTTATTATAGCTTTGATGCACGTAAAATATTTGAGATACAGATAACATTGGTTAGAGTCTCTTTCTCTGAGAAAAATGATGTTCATATTATAGGCAATCAGTGTGGTTGAACAAATTGTAGGTGTTATTTGAAAGACAAAATATAAAATATACCTAAATTTTTGAGGACTCCTGTGCTGATATACGACAGTATTTTCGGATCAATGAAGAAAGGGACTGGAAATTACTTCATTCCTCAATATTTGTAATAAGGCTGGCAGGAGATGGGATTTTGAAATATTTATGTCATTTTTGGTAATGATCTGGAAATAGATTTGACTCGTATTAGTCGCCTACATTTACTGTTAAGGTATCTAAATTTCTTTCCTGTTTAGCTTCCGATAATTACCTTTCAGATAATACTTCAGAGGATGAATGAGAATGATATGTATGAGTGTAAATAAAGTATAGTCTTGTACAGTCTCAGTTCGACCATTTCCGAGATGTGTGATTAATTGAAACCCAACCACCAAAGAACACAGATATCCACGATATAGTATTCAAATTCGTATAAAAGTAACTGCCTTTACTAGGATTTGAACGTTGGAACTCTCGACTTCCAAATCAGCTGATTTGCGAAGACGCATTCACCACTAGACCAACCGTCGTACTGTTAAGGAACCTGTTATGCATGTATTTACACAATGATTTGTATTTCTTTAAAAAGCTACAGTAATTTCCATATAATTATTTTGAAACCACGTAATTTTAGTAAACTAATCTTTTGCTACCCAAGTCACTACGATTAGTCACGCGATTTGAAATTTTGAAAAAAATAATTTTTTTCATTAAATTATTTTAAAATTTATCTTTCAGATAAAAAAGAAAATAATATTAAATAGTGAAAAAATCTATCGACTGGTATGCTTTTATTTTACTGTTACTCTGCCGATCTCCTTGGTGAAATAGTAGCGTCTTATTCTTTCATCCCATTTTAATCCCGGTTAGATAATGACATTTTTTCATATTTTACAAAATTTCCATATCATATTCCCATCAGAAGCTTTGAACTCGTGTGGCGAATTATTCATCAAGAAAAAAAAAATTTGCTGACATTTCTGTGTATAGATTTCATAATAGTTCACGTTTTCAGTATTTGATCGTATAATTTACTTTTATCAATTTTTATACAATAGATTGGTATCCTAAAATTATAACTTGTATAGTTAGGAAAAAACATAAACGTAACAAACTAGAAGTCAGTCGAAATAGGAAATTATATTTTTAACTGTATAAAAAAAATTTCGTGAAATTAAATCTTTGTAATATTTTTTTTTTGTGGTTTAAAAAAAAAAACCTGATGTGGACACCACTTGACTGCCTTGTATGCCGATTAAATTACATATAAACATTTTTTGTTGCACTTCATTTAAACTTATTTCATTTGAAAGTGAGATTCGATCCTCCAATTCTTTAATAAAGTGGAAAGTTACATAGTTGCATTGTGGTGGACGCCACAATGGTGTTCGTATCAACATTTTATGTTAGTTTATACATTAATTTTGTTTCTCGTCGCTCAAATAGTTATGTGGTGTAAGTGAGAACGTGTCGGATCTTTATCCATGGACACATTGTTTCGAAACCGGCTTCATACACAGATATTTTTTTATTATGTAAAATATATTATTAATAATTATTAACCTCTATAAAATGTTTAATTATAATGAAGAGTACGTAAAATTTTATTTCATTAATAACTTCTGATTTTTTTTTCATATTTTTTTTTATTGTTATATTGTTATCGAATTATTATTTATTGTAATTTTTTTTTTTTAGTCAGAGGTTAATAATTATTAATAAATCAGTATATTTAACTTAAAAAAAAAAGTTAAAAATATATATGTATATGAAATCGGGGATTAGAACCGATGTGCCTTCCTCTTGTAAGATCCAAATATTACATTAATTAAACTTTCATCTGGCTATAACTCTGGAACCAATGAAAATAAATACCATTTACGATATATCGTTACAAAGCTCTCAATCAGAGATTATTGCAGTTAAGAAAAAGTTCAAATCCAAACCTTTTCGGATTTTGGACTTTTTTTGGACACTTTTGCTCCGTTTGATTGCCATCAAAAGGGGAAATGCATAACTAAATGTTACAACAGTACTAAAACCAAAATTTCTAAATTCTATGGCTAATCTTTTTTGAGTTATGCGAGATACATACGTCACGCCGAAACTAGTCAAAATGGATTCAGGGATGGTCAAAATAGATATTTCCGGTGAAATTTGAAAACCAAAATTTTTCACGATCACAATTGTTCCTTTACTTCGTACAAGGAAGTAAAAAAAAAACGTCAAATTATTGTAAGGTGGGAGTTGAAATATTTATTGTTCTAACAGTAAATCAGTCACAGCTGTCACATCTGTTTTATACATATTTTTTTTTCACCTGATTAAAAAAAAATTTTTTTTTCAAAATATAAACAATGTTTCAGGAAAAGTATAGGGACAAGGGAAGCAATTTTAGGCCTCAGATTAATAGTAGAAGGAAGATTAAAGAAAAAAAACCAACATACTTGGCGTTTATAGACCTAGAAAAGGCATTCGATAACGTAGACTGGAATAAAATGTTCAGCATTTTAAAAAAATTAGGGTTCAAATACAGATATAGAAGAACAATTGCTAACATGTACAGGAACCAAACAGCAACAGTAACAATTGAAGAACATAAGAAAGAAGCCGTAATAAGAAAGGGAGTCTGACAAGAATGTTCCCTATCTCAGTTACTTTTTAATCTTTACATGGAACTAGCTGTTAATGATGTTAAAGAAAAATTTAGATTCGGAGTAACAGTACAAGGTGAAAAGATAAAGATGCTACGATTTGCTGATGATATAGTAATTCTAGCCGAGAGTAAAAAGGATTTAGAAGAAACAATGAACGGCATAGATGAAGTCCTACGCAAGAACTATCGCATGAAAATAAACAAGAAGAAAACAAAAGTAATGAAATGTAGTAGAAATAACAAAGATGGACCACTGAATGTGAAAATAGGAGGAGAAAAAATTATGGAGGTAGAAAAATTTTGTTATTTGGGAGGTAGAATTACTAAAGATGGACGAAGCAGGAGCGATATAAAATGCCGAATAGCACAAGTGAAACGAGCCTTCAGTAAGAAATATAATTTGTTTACATCAAAAATTAATTTAAATGTCAGGAAAAGATTTTTGAAAGTGTATGTTTGGAGTGTCGCTTTATATGGAAGTGAAACTTGGACAATCCGAGTATCTGAGAAGAAAAGATTAGAAGCTTTTGAAATGTGGTGCTATAGGAGAATGTTAAAAATAAGATGGGTGGATAAAGTGACAAATGAAGAGGTATTGCGGCAGATAGATGAAGAAAGAAGCTTTTGGAAAAATATAGTTAAAAGAAGAGACAGACTTATAGGCCACATACTAAGGCATCCTGGAATAGTCGCTTTAATATTGGAAGGACAGGTAGAAGGGAAAACTTGTGTAGGCAGGCCCTGTTTGGAATATGTAAAACATATTGTTAGGGATGTAGGATGTAGAGGGTACACTGAAATGAAACGACTAGCACTAGATAGGGAATCTTGGAGAGCTGTATCAAACCAGTCAAATGACTGAAGACAAAAAAAAAAAAAAACGTTCTGTTTCTATGAGGAAGACGTTAAGAGTCTTGCTGTACCGATTCTGCAATATTTTGTTTACACTTTATTAAAATATTTGCAAAAGAACCTTGAGAAAAACTTTTTGTAAATTACACTGTTCATAAATTGATTTTTGCTTTGTCTTCTGCGTGAACGGAAATTATAATTTAAGCTACTAAACTAAACTGATTTAGTAACCATCCATTTTAGTGTGTTCTAGAATAAAACATAGATTTTATATTAAAAAAATATAAAAATTGTGTATAAAAATTTATGTAATTTTGTTATTTATGTAAATTATGTTATTAAAATTTAAGTATAAAAATTTTATAGGTCATTTATTTATTTTCTTTAAAAATAATGTAATAAATATTTTATTAAATGATAATCATAATTGGTTTTAAGTACTAGTAAAAATTAGACAGTTTAGTTTTTAAATAAGTTTTTAATTTAACGTAGACTACAAGAAGTATTGGAAAATAATATTTAACCTGACAATTCTGTCCAAGAGACATTTTTCTATATTTAAGAAAAAAAAAATTCCATTAATTTCCATTTGATAAATTAAAATATTTTTTTAGGAAGAAAAATAATATAGTTACGTATTTTTTATGAGTATGTTGTTTTATTTCAAAAACGTTTTTTTTTTTCTGTAATGTGCATAGAAAATTATAAACACTCTGTTTTCCCAGTCGTGATATGTTGATATCGACATCCGTTAAAAGCTCACCATATGTTTGTGATCGGTTGATATAACAGTAAAATGAATTATGGAGGAATATTTAGCTTGTATCGCTATAAGCGAGCTATGAAAATACTTGGCTTATGTCCACGTTTGGTTTTAATAATTTTTTAAATAATTATGAACGTATTTGCACCAGATTTCAAAAGAATAAAGAAGATATTTATTTATTCTGATTATTTTTTATTTGTATTTTTATTGATTTTCGTACCTAATAAGAGAGAGTAGTTCATTTATTGAAGGATTTTTCACTCTATATAAAAATCTTAAGTATTTATTACCAAATATTCTAGATAAAACACACCCACACACGCTCGCGCATACTCACACACCCGCGTTCACTCACACTCTCACTCTCTCTCTCTCTCTCTCTCTCTCTCCCACTCTCTCTCTCTTTCTCTCTCTCTCTCTCTCTCTCTCTCTCTCTCTCTCTATATATATATATATATATATATTGTTGCGTGGTGAGGTGGTTCCGCACGGCTCGATCAGGATTTTGAGAGGTTGTTGACAATTTATAATGTTCATGTAATTATAGTTTATTGGTTTAAAATGTTCAAAAGTACAACCAGGCAAATGAATAATAATAACAATGGTGATAAATACAATAATGATAATAATAATAAGTGACAATAATAAAACAGTTAATGAACGCAAATATTAATATAGGAATTACAACCACAATAATAGTCAGGATAATAGTAGTAAACGATAATTACATGACATAAAACATAACATAATCAAAACGGTAAGCATGAAATAACAAACCAAAATACGTAACGTAATCAACAATCAAAATTCAAAACAATCAAAATTATTTCACATCAAATAGTGATAATAATGCCAATAGTAAGTAATAAATAATTACTAATAATAATAATTATTACTAATAATAATTTCTGGTACGGTCCCCTGGACAGCCATCATTGAGGCGCTTCAAGCCATGCAAATAAGTAAATACTTAGTAAATCAGATAGATCAATATCTTCAAAATAGGTTCATAGAGGTCAAAACCCTAGAAAGGAAAGCCATATTTCAGGTATTCGGAGGGGTGCCGCAGGGATCTGTCCTTGGCCCAACCTTATGGAATGTTTTCTATGATAAAATCTTCAGGCTGAACTACCCCGAAGGGGTATCGATAGTAGGATACGCGGATGATATCGCAATATTAGTAGAAGACCAGAGATATTAATGAACTGGAGAACAAGGCAAACCAAGCGCTTAGAACAATAGATGAATGGATGGAGGATAACAAATTAGAAATAGCTCCTAATAAATCCTGTGGCCTGGTCCTCTCGGGTAGAATACCATTAAGAAGTATGAATCTAAATATCAGAGGACAGAGAATTGATGAAGTAAAAGAAACAAAATACTTGGGGGTACTTCTGGACAAAAGTTTAAGGTTCAGCAAGCATATTGATATGATTTGTGAGAGAGTTACTCCTGCTGTAAAGGGATTAAGAGGATTATTTCAAAACCACGGCACACCTAAAATGGTTATTCGAAGATTGATAACCGCGGCTATCACTTCGACGGTACTGTATGCGGCTCCCATATGGGGGGCGGCAATGAACATACAGCGAAATAAAAAGAAGTTGAGAAGTGTCCATAGACTGGCATTGCTGCGTGTAGCTGCTAGTTACTGTACGATATCGTATTACGCGCTGTGCGTACTGACCGGGGTCCTACCCATAGACCTTCAGATAAAAGCCAGGACCCTCAGACACAGCGGTATGTCGAAAGAAGAGATGGAAGAGATTATAGAACAAGAATGGCAAGAAGAGTGGACAGGGTCCAGAGTGGGAGAATGGACCAGACGCCTAATCCCTAATATTAAAACCTGGAATAACAATAGACTCGGAGATGTCAATTTTTACATGACACAATTACTGACGGGGCACGGCTCTTTCGGTCAGTATCTGTATAGGATCGGGAAGAGAGCCACCCCGCAGTGCATCTATTGTCCAGAGAACGACGATGCCGAACATACGTTGTTCATATGTCCAAGATGGGCCGTTGGGGTACAACAATGAGAACTGGGAATGGTTCCGCAGGTTCAGGGGGGAGGTACTGCGGGCCAAAGAGGATGAAGACAGAAGAATGGGAGTATAAACAGTAGGGTAGGGCGGACAGTCACTCCTGAAGGAGTGACTGGAGGGCCTGTACACCTTGGTGTGCGGGTACCTGAGAAGGGGGTGAACTCCAGGGGAGTTTGAGTTTGGGTTAAAATAAAAGACAAAGTCCCGGTCGGCGGGGTCGTCCCTGCGGGAGCCTAGGCTCTTTGTGGGGTCGGCGCTGTCGATTAGAGGCCAAAGGCGTAAAGACCGAGTCCCGGTTCCCTGCTGAGGCGCTGGGGGACGGCATAGCCGGACCTTGGCTCTAAAGCGGGGGATTAGAGGCAGGCAATGTAAAACAAAAGATCCGAGACCGGGGAGGCCAACCTGCCGTGCCGGACGTATAGCCGGTGGGTGGGGGACGCCTCCTTTGAGAGTAAAAAAGGACACTCTCCCCGACTGAGTATATTTAATTGGATATCCGGTCGGGGAGAGTAGGGGGAAAAAAAAGTAATAAATACAGTTACACGTAAGACATAGTTTAAAATAAATAATCGTTCGGAATTTATTCCTGTTATATGAACAGAAAACTAGTATTCAGACCCATTAACAAAAGAAACTCTAGTTTTAACCCTTTTTAACCACTAGTCTTACATTAACAAACGATCTTATAAACTTCATTTGCAAATCCTTTTGACAACAAAATCTTAACGGTTTATGAATGAAGGTCTATTGAATTATTTCTTTCAGATATGCACTTATAGTTTTACTGTAACTCACCGATTGGTTACTGAATTCCTCGTGGCGTAACCTTAATCGTTTCCAACTGGATACTCTCCTCGCTGGACTGACGTCTCGCAGACCCACACCTATGACTTTCCACGCTGGACCGTCGTCGCACGTCTCGCTAGACTGGTTCGCACAACTCTCGGTCGAATTCGCACAACTCCACACAACTCGCAGCCTCTCCTCGCAGAATTGCCCTTGCGGGACTGACGTCGTAACGCCTCGCAGACTGGTTCGCAGAACTCCGCCGAACTGATTTTAAGCTGGTCTTAGTGGGCTGTTTATACTGTCAGATTTTTTACGTGTAGGATCGGACCCAAGTCGAAGCGTGAGAAGACCTGATCGAGGCTTTGTTCCCATGAATTCCAAGCGTGGTCTCTTCTCACCGTACAACAGGTGTTCATTGTGTGTTAAAGGGGTATAACAAAGGATAATTGTATAACTGACCTATTCTTTACAAAAAGGGTTCTCCTTTTTGTCCATTTCTGGATTATCCCAATTAATTACATTTTCTATTACTTTTATAATAATTGGTAGGATTCCGTTACTGAGGCCCGCTATACCGGTCATGTTACTACTATATATATATCAAGCCAACAGATTCCGAATTCATTGAAAATTGCTGAAGTGATTCTTCTAAATTTTTTGCAATATTTTTTAAGTATATTTTTCAAAAAAAACTCGGGTTGACCAGAAGAATTATCACGCAATGTGCCTCCTCTAAGTTATTCTCGAAGGTTTTCACCAAAATAATAGTAAAGAAAATGCAAACAACGCAGAATAAATCGCAGCGAAAGGAGCGCACGCAGGCTTTAGAAGCGGTAAAAATAAATTCATATCATTGTACAAAAAAATTAACTTTAAAAAAGATATTACTGAAAAAACTAGGTTATCATGCGATAATGCAAAACGAAAAATTATTTATATATGTTAATAATTTAATTACAAAATTCCATAATATATTGATATAATAAATTCCGCCATCCTACTACCATCCTACTAATTCCGCCATCCTACTAATAAGTTACTACAGACGTAACTTTATATCTTGCTACAAAATTAATTAAAAAATTTAAAGAAAATAGTAGTTAAATGCAGTAAATCAGTTGTAAAAACATTTTGTCGCAATATTACAGTAAAGTTACGCCTTTTAATTAATTGGCGGCCGCGAACAAGGCACGAGATATCTAGATTTAGATTTCATTCCTTTGTCTTTTATTTCGACGTAAAATATTCATGATACAGTATTATTATTTTTTTTTTAAATTTAAAATTATAAATTACAATAAATTAAAATATTTATCAGAACATTCTGTAACATAAATTGAAAATGAATCGATTAAACTTCCTTAGGAGACCAATTTGTTTTAAATGATTTATAAAAAAAATACGCAGCAAAAAAAAAAATTGTCTTATATTTTTATGTAACCTCGCCTGTTTTAGTCAATCACCTGACTTCATCAATACACTAGATGTCTGAACTCAGATTTCTCACTTATTTTTTCCAGCCTGAAAATGTATTTGGAAAATTTATTTTTGTTTAGGAACAATAGAATCGATTAAATTACAAAAAAATTGTTTTAGAATATATGATAAACAAAATGGGACAGCTTTCTGATTTTTATGAAAAATCGTTAAGTCTTAATACCGTATATCTAAAAAAATCTATTTATTACGTAATATTAAAAGAAAAAAAAAATGGCAGGGATAGAATCCAGCAAACCAATAAAAATTTGTGAAAGTTTTGTCAAATTATACTTCTTATTAATTAGAGGTCAAATCACAATAGTAAATATTTTAATTTGGACTAATATCTCCCTAATTTATTTTTTATTTCGATATATAAAATCGTCATAGAAATATTATTTATATACGGAATAAGATACTATGTTTGAAATTAATACATTAATTCTCAGCGTTTTCAGTAATTACGTGAAAAATTAAATTAATGGATCAGTAATATAATCCAGTTTGATTATATTATCCAGTTGGATAATCCACTTGTAAATAAGTAATATCTGTATAAAAAAATGTAATAATATAATATTATTTTTTTCAAAAAAAACTCGGGATGACCAGAAGAATTATCACGCAATGTGCCTCCTCTAAGTTATTCTCGAAGGTTTTCACCAAAATAATAGCAAAGAAAATGCAAACAACGCAGAATAATTTTTTTATAAAGATTAGTTGCATGAATTTATGATATATTTTTCTAAAAAAAAGTTAAGAAATAAAAAAGGATAAATTCAGATTGGGTAATTTTTTTATGGATAAAAACTTTTTTTTTTATTATATATTTCAATATCAAAAAAATAAAACGGTTTTAATTACCTGATACTAAATAACTTTGTTTTTATTTTGGTTGATCTTTAACAGTGATGACATACAATGAGACTTTTAAAGGTTTGGGGTATAGTTAAATCTTTACTATGAATAAAAATTTGAAATATACAATGGTAATGATGACATTGGAAACTACTCGTGTTTTACTTACCACTAAAATTTCTTCTTGATAAAAAGTAACAAATTGTAATTTTGTTACAAATGTAACAATCTGTACTTCTAACATCCACAAAATACGTTTATAAGCAATATTAAACATGTATTAGACAGTTACTGACAAAAAATTTTCTCTTTTTTTTCTTCCTTGTACGAAGTAAAAAAAAAGGATCGCGAAAAATGTAAGTTTTCAGATTTCAACGGAAATATTCATTTTGACCATCCCTGAATCTATTTTGACTACTTTCGGCGTGATGTCTGTATGTATCGCGCATAACTCAAAAACGATTAGCCGTAGGATGTTGAAATTTTGGATTTAGAACTATTGTACAATCTAGTTCTGCCCTTCCCTTTTGATTGCAATCGACTAGACCAAAATTGTCCAAAAAGGTCCAAAATCAAACAATTTGGATTTTGGACTTTTTCTTAACTCCAAGCCCTCATTGAGAGATTTCAATTATGTGTCAGAAGTGGTACTTATTTTCTTTGGTTCCAATGTTATAGCCAAGATTTGGATCTTGGTAAGATCCAAATGAAATATTTGGATCTTACAAGGGGAAGGAAAATCGGTTCGAATCCGACTTCATCTGATTTTATTTAGTTTAGATAAATTGATTAATTCATATTTATTGACTTGATTGTAAAAAAAATTTACAATAAAAAATAATTCAATATTAACAATAAGGAAAAAATAAAAAAAATGTCAGAACGTAATGAAATAAGATTTTATGTACTTTTTATTTTAAAAAAATGTGTATTTGTAATTGAATAGATGCATAAGGAAGTCATGTGGTGTTCATAGCAGATTTTTAGTTTTAATTAATTCCCTCATCTTTCAATATAAATTTATTTTTCTAAATATTAATTATTCTTTTCTGGGGCTACCACATATTTCTATATTACTTCACTATAATTTCTACTTCACTTATGATTTCTATACACTTTCACTTGACAATAAAGCCAATGAACCTATTTAAATACAAGATTTTCATAAAATTTAAAGGTTACATAACTTACCAAACACTAAAAATTTAAAATAAAAATTGGTGTGGACACCATATGACTTTCTTGTACGCCTATTAAATTACATAAACATTTTTTTTTTAAATGAAAAGTACATAATATTTTATTTCATTAATAACTTCAGATATTTTTTCAGTTTTCCTTTTTTTATTGTATTCTTTTTTTATTTCAGTTTTTTTTTATTACTTATCATGTAACGTTGAAAAGCTTTCAATGAAGGCTTATTACTGCAGTTAAGAAAATGTCCGAAATCCAAATTTTTTTGATTTTGGGCTTTTTGGATACTTTTTGTCCAGTCGATTGCAATCAAAAGCGGAGGTGAACAACTAGATATGATATCTGTCCTAAATCCAAAATTTCAACATCTTGCGGCTAATCTTTGAGTAATGCGAGATACATACGCACATTCGTACGTAAAGACGTCACGCCGAAACTAGTCAAAATAGATTCAGGGATGGTCAAATTAGATATTTCAATTGAAATTTGATAAACCGAAATTTTTGGCGATCACATCACTGACTAGTAAACGAAGTAAAAATGATTCAAATTCAGAAAAAAAAACAAAAAAAATCTGGTTAGAAGCGAAAAAGGAGAACGAAGCGAAAGAGTCAACTATTTGAAGACCAAGAAAGGAAAAGCCAAAAATAAAGGGAAATAAATGCAAAATGTTGCTTTACGTGGTTGTCAGTGAAGTACTGGAATAAGTAAAAGTATATGCGCATTTTGATTCTCATAAATTATCATCAGTAGATATATTTATTAATTAATTAAGAAAAATTAGAAAAAACTATAAAAGTTTTACAGTTTGTAATGTTATTCTCGGCTGGCTTTAAAAAAAATTATTTTCGTGTATTCTTTTTATAACAATGTAGATCTAATTTAACTGTAATGCTTGTTTTATTTAAATCTATATTTATGAACAATTTTTACTTTCTGGCCTTTTATAGTTGATAATAGAACTTTGAAATATTAAAAAAAAATCAAGGTTACAAAATTCAGTACCTGTACTTTGTAAGCGAGAGTAATTATATTGGCCTATATTTATTTTTTACTTTCCTGTTATAACATATCTATAGGTTCAGAAGGGAAAGTATTGTTATAGGTCCAATTTGGGTATATGCGGTTTTCACCGGATCTTGACGTTTTGACACCTAAGGAACCCAAAAAACTAGATGGAAACCTTCTGGATGTTAATGTTTGTATGTACGTGTGCGTGCGTTCGGTGTTGGCTTCTAAATCACCTTATATCTTCAAAACTACTGGACCGATTTTGACGAAACTCGGTCAGATTACTGCTATATATGGGATATTGATTCCGTTAAATTTTCAACTTAAAAAGGTCAACGGGGTGACGCTGTAAAGCAAGGTTACCCTCAGTATCTCAAAATTTCACCCAATTAAAATCATATTTTTCTTAGGCACATTTTGTTATGTTAACAATTAAATATATGTGTTAACAATTAAAATAACAATATTTGCAAAAAACATATTTTTGCAAAATCGAACCCCCATTCGAAAATGGGGGTCTGCTATGTTTTAACGTCACAGGTGAGCGGTAGAATTAAATAAATGAATAATATTTAAAGTGTATAAAAGTAATTTGGTCTGGCCGGGTCTCGAAGTGAATCGCCCGATTGATTTGGTACCTAGTGCGTTAAGCCTCGCGACTGCACCAGCTGCCGACCGTACAGGCAAAATTTGTTCTATGTAGGTTGTGAAATTACATTAGTTTAGTTAGTGCCCACCGTCGCCGCTAGTACCGCCACACCCGCGCGAATTAAATACGGTATGCGCGTACGCTTTAATTAGAATCATTGAATAAAATAAACGAAAAAATATTACATTTAAATAAAATGATAAATATTTTTAATTAAGTGTGTAAGTCGTTAATCAGAAACAATTAACTTTCCGGAATGTCCTACAACTTTGTTGTTAGCTTTTTTTTATAATTCGGTACAATCTCTCTTAGATAAGTGGAACCGACATTTTTTTAAATATTTATATAAAGTTTAGATAACTAACGTTATGTGACTAATGCCAGTTTTTTGTCTTAGTAAGTTAGTCTAAAAACATAAAACTTCTGCGGTATCTGGTGTATAAGATTAGATTCTACAAAAAATATATGAAAGAAAATGTTGCATAAAATCCACCATGATTAAAAATTTGTTCTCTGTAAATTTATTAATACGTACGTAATTCTTAAAATAATTTTCTTTTCTTTAATAATTTAATTTAATAATTCTAAGAATTTTTTTCATTGAAAAAAGTATCCAATCACATTAAATTTGAAATTATCTTCTTATAGTTTAATCAGTCTCTTAATTAAGACGGCTGAATAATAATGTGATTTATATTAAGCTATATATATATATATATGTAGCCTACAAGTTAAACCGATAACATTAATTAAGACCACAGACCAGGTAAATTAAGGAGATGGAAGATATAATCCTTTCTTATTATCCTTAGGTTATCATAAGCACCTTAAATTTAACGAGGTTTGAAACTTAGATGATGATAGAAATTTTATTTAGTTCGTGTGATAGACGGGATTTAGGTGTAAATGAAAAAAAAGCTGATGAAGAAAAATTAAGAAACAGAGAGTTCATACAGACAGACAGAAATAAAAATTAATATATTTCTGTTGGCGTGAAAATACATGAAGTTGAACTTCATTATTTTACTTCATATTTTATCATTTAAACTTAAATTTTTACTCATGATTTCTCGAACAAAATTAGCGAACTAAACTAAAATTGTATTTTAATTTACTAAGCATTTGGCATTTGGTAATTTAATTGTATAAATTAAATTTCCACTTACCAACAATTTTAAAAGTATAAATCCTAGTATTTTCGTAGCTGTTACTCCATCTTCAGGAATTTTCTAACAGATGTCAATTCAAATTCAAGTCGATAATAGTTTTTAAATTCAACTGTTATGTTTATAATAATCGGTCATCAAGAATAAAATTAATTCGTACGTCTTGTTTATATGTTTAATAAATTAATACGCTAAAATTGAATATAATATAAATTATAATAAATTTAGTAAAATATTTAAAATTTTTTAATTAAAAACAGCGTATACAACAAATAATAAAATACATAAATAATGAAGACCGTTCAATTACAATAAATCAAAATAATAATTATAATTTAGAAAAACAAGGCGTATATAGTCTTACTCGTGAAAATTGTGTCTTAATATATATTGGAATGACAAACCGTTTATTCGGAATAATCAAATCGTTGATTATAGAACATATTAATTGTATTATTAAAAATAATAAAGATAAATCTAATTTCGTTATTCATATTTTAGAAAATGGAAATAATTACAAGCCTAACGAACATATTAAAATATTAGAATAAGTTAATAATTATTCCAAAACCAGTATCATAGAAAAATTTCATATATATTTAAATAATAATAAATTGTGGTCAAATTCGATAATGATATCCTTTATAAACAAATTATATAATAATTAATTATTAATAGGTTGGTAACATTTCATTTAATATTTAATCTATTTCATAATAGTAGAAAACATGACGTTATTGTCTTATTGATGTACGAATTAATTTTATTCTTGACGACCGACTATTATGAACATAACAGTTTAATTTAAAAACGATTATGGATTTGAATTTAAATTAACATTTTTTAGAAAATCCCTGGAGATGGAGTAACGGCCTCGAAAGTACTAGGATTTACACTTGTTAAATTGTTGGTAAGTGGAAATTTAATGTATACAAAATTGTGGTTAATCTGTCCTAATAATTAAATTATTTGAATGATAATTAAGGTCAACAAAGGACAGTTGACTTCAGTCAACTGTCCCTTCTTCGACTTCAGTGGCAGAATGTTATTGTCTTATTTTTTTAAGTACAGGCAATTTGTCATCAAAATAAGATAAAATTTGAAAATCCTTACCTACCGATTGTTTTTTTGTCCATGCGTTAGGGGTGATGAGGGAAGCCTAACTCCAGATTTTTAACATCCCCCTCCCATCAATTTTTGAAAAACTCGAAATACTCAAAAGTTTTTGAAATGCGTTTTTCTCTGAATCTATGCATTTTATAGCAAAGTTTTTCAAACAAAAAATGTAGGGGAGATTCTCCTCTACAATTAATGTATTTGAAGTTATGCCTTATAATTTGAAATTGAAACACTAGGTGGCGCTGAAGTTAAAAAAACGTTGTAAACGAAGGAGTAAACGACTAGACCGGTATCGAACACGTGCCCAATTCACAACATTTTCACACTTTCACAAGCTACAACTCCAAATCGGTAAGTCGTACAAGAAAATTGTTTAAATAAAAGTTGTCTGTTTTTTTTGAGATTAACAACTTTTCCAAATGCAATACAGACGAAAAACAATTTTTCTGGTGAAAAAAACCGAAAAAACACGTTTTTTTACAACTTCAGCGCCACCTAGTATTTCAATTTCAAATAATACGGCATAACTTCAAAACATTAATTGTAGAGGAGAATGTCCTCTACATTTTTTTGTTTGCAAAACTTTTCTCTAAAGTGCATAGATTCAGAGAAAAACGCATTTCAAAAACTTTTTGAGTTTTTCAATAATCTATGGGTGGGGCATGTTAAAAATGTGGAGTTAAGCTTCCCTCATCACCCCTAACATATGGAAAAAACATCAATGGGTAGGTAAGGATTTTCAAATAAAAATACAAATTGACTGTACTGGAAGATTAAAGTTTAGAATTCTACCAGTTCTTTCCCATAAAAAAAAAAAAATGGTTCGTCAGTTTGTTTGTTGTGTGTGCTCTCATTTTTAATTTACCTGAATTATTTAGACTCCATAATTTTTGCGATCATTTAAAAAAAACATTTTAGCCGTTTTATCTCAGTTGTCTGTTAATCGATTTTTTGAAATAACGGTCAATTTTTTCACAATAAAAGGGTTAAAAATTTATCCAATAAAATAGTTTGATAAAAATAATATTCTTTGCAGCTTTTAAAATGATTAAAAATTTAGAATTTTCTAAGGAAATATTTTTAAATTTATTTTCGTTTTTAGAATTTTCACGAATAGAATAGATTATGAAAGTCCTGAGAGAACTTGGTGATACACTCTGTACAGATAAAGGCTATATAGGTTTTTAAACGTTCTTATATAGCACACTGTTAAAGATTAGCAGCCCACCTGTTACTCTGACCACCGCATTAATTATATTTCTGATATTTAAATAAGTTACTTTTCCGCAAATTTAAATTTAATGTAATTTACGATGTATATCGTGATACAATTTCCAAGTATTTCTCAAACCACATTTTGTATTTCTCTTTAATTTTCTTTACAATAACGATAGATTGATCTCGCCTTTGTATCAAATTTCATATTTAACCCTAAATTTCTAATAGTAATCCAATTTTTTTGCTACATCTCTATCCACTACTACTTCCGATAATCTTTTGGATAATCTGTTTTCGGAAAGGGATAACATTTTCAATACAAACTTGAAACTAATGCCGACATAAAGATAAGTTGAAATTTGGCTTTAAAAGCGTAAGATATAAATAGGAGTGTTACTTTGTAGCCAAAATATCTTCTTAAGAAATACCTTTTAAAGGTATTCTAATTTTTTTCCACGTTTATACCACGAAGCTGGTCTTTGTTTAAAACTATCAGCACTAAACAGCACCAAACACTCTTAATTTTTCTGATATCGGGACATCTTTTCTAATTGAAAAATTTTTCCACAGGTTATTTATGGTGAATTATGATAAAGCCGATTTTTCTTTAAAATGGTTTATGAAAGATAGGGAAGACCTATCTTTAGGTCTTTAGGTATAGTCCTATACCAGATGCTTGTAGTTAGTTATTTACTACTTCAGTAAAATTATTTCCATAATACTGTGTTTTATTATTAAATGATATATATAATCATTTAATAATATATATATATATATATAGTGTGTGTGTGTGTGTGTGTGTGTGTGTGTGTGTGTGCACGCACGCACGCACGCAAGCGCGTCTATGATTGTGTGTGTGCTATTGATTGCCAGTAATTTCTTTTCTATATTTTGTATTATAATTTAAAATTGATCTGAAGTATATTTTCTATGTATATAAGAGAAACAGATATTGATAAATAACGTTTGTTATCTAGTGAAGCATGCAATTACATATTCGTTTCAATGGACAAATCTAACCTTACAGAAAAAAACAAAGCAACCTTAACAGAAAATATTTAAAAGAAAAAATGCATTGGAAAGAAATACAACATAATAAAAAAAGGAACATCACAGTGTTTGATGTTCCTCTTGTAAACGAGGCGAAGTGCAGTAGTAGTAACAGCCCTTTTAAAGAGTTAGAGGAAACACAATTTCCTCCCCTTTTTAACTAAATCAATTACCTTAAACAGACGTCTTGCCATGTCTCTCTATATTTCCCTCACAGACGCGATAATGTGTATTCTTTTTTTAAATTCTTTTATCTTTTAACCGTAACTCTTATAAACGCAATACAATTTTCTTTCACATCGCCTAAATTTTAAATTATTATATTTTGTTAATGAAGAACATAATGATAAATTAATATAGTTTATAAATTTACACTATCATTTCTTTATCTTAATATTAAAATTATAACGCTTTACCCCTACGTTTAAAGAAACTAAATTATTTTAAAATGTTTTTAAATAAGTCTAAATTCATTTTCATCATTTCTTATGTGACTTGACTTTTATTTAAGTACTAATAACATAAGCACTGTCGTTTTAGAAATGAAATTATTTAAAGAATGTCATAACTTGTTAAGACGAACTTTAAACTAATATATGTTTTAAAATGTGATTATAATAATGAGGTTTACATATTATAAGATTTTTTAAGGATTGGAACAGTAAACACTTTTATTGCTGATTTAAAAAAAAAAAAATTCCAATTGTATGATTACCCTATGACGGACCAGGAACTTTGGGTTTTAACCACAGGGCTGAATTGTGCAATCGGTCTTTGATACTTGTGAGGAAATTGTTCAGAGTTTCTTGCACTGCAAGCGGCTCATTTTCTTCGGTGGTATAACATCAAAAGTCTACTGCGTTAGCTGATTGTGGTATGGACTCGCGGGGGTATTGGCGGTTCTTATCGTCCGGGGAACATAGAAAGGTTGTACTATATTCCGAAATCTGATACGCCTGGGTTTTCTTCGTGTCTTTGTTTTTAATTTTTAAAGGTGGTTTTAACTTTAGTCTTCCATAAACCAAGTCTATTTGTCGCTTCATGGCTCTTCTAAGTTGTGATAGTTCCTTAAGGTTTATTTTTAAATAATGAATCGCAGAAAGGATAGAGTACCAACGATTTGAAATTTGTGGTGGACCGAATGTCGAATAATTCGCGATTTGAAGATATCAATAAAAAACTGACCAACACATACGTTTGTAAGTACGTATATGGATCCTTTGGGAAGTTTTTCGTACTAGAATTTTATTTTTTTGGTTTGGGGGGTCATGAAATTTCAAGATCAAAACCTCCATATGTAAAACGTATACAAAATGTGACCCGATTAGAATACTGTCTTTATATACTATATTGTATACCTACCTATACAGTATAACTAGCCTGGAAAATCTAGGATGTTCTGGAAAGGCTAGGATAGCCTGGAAAGACTAAAATTGCCTGGAAAGTAAAATTCAAAACTAATACTTACGCGTATGTACCAAGGTGACGGGTGGAAATATATATTTTGTTTGTTTTGTATTTAGCAGATCGTACGATAGCAAATGTTTAAACTTCTTGATTTTGGAACAGCCTCTTATATTTATGGTATTTTTCACTAGTTCAATCTACTAACTTATATTTCATTTCTCTCTCTTTCTTCGTTTTCTTTTCTTGCTATTTATTATTACCTTCAGTTGTTATTTTATGAGACGCTCTTTTTATTGTTCAAAGTAGTACGTTTTACTTTCTCTGGTGCTTCAAATACTCCTTTGAACTAAACACGATTTCATGTAAGGTAAATTTGAAATTTAAATATACAATGGGTGTAATTTCCTACTTTTAATGTCAGTCAATCTTTTGAACTTCAGAATGTTTTCCTAACCCAACAGATTTACAATTTTGTCTTCAAAGAGTTTAATTAATATTTACGTATTCACTTTGTCTCGTATTTTCATTACTAAGCTGAGTTATTAAAATTTTAACAAAATAAAAAAAAAATGAACAAAATGTAATATATATGTTGCACACTTAACATAAATTACATTAAAAATTATATGTACTCATATATACAACAAAAAGTAATACTTCTGAGTTTTATAAATTAAAATTATCACTAAAATTATTCCAACAAAATACTTGTTTGTGTGTTATTAAATGGTTTTAAAAAGAATGTTTTTATACTCATAGTTATAGAGAGATGTCATAGAAAACCTCATAAATTTACTTTTTAAAATTTGGGTCGCAATTATGAACAGTGACTTAATTTTCCTGAAGGCGCAGAAATCAGAGCGAAATTTTTCGCCAGCCGATACTCACTAACAAAGCGTCTCCCAACCTATTTTTATATGAAAACTTTCTTCTTTATTTTCACCAGTAGAATGTCTTAAAAAATGTTTGTTACATTTTGTATAACATGTACATCTTATGTGTAAAATACTTTTTTTTTGTCAGTGGTATAGATATGTATATCATTTTGTTTTAAGCAACAGATTGATGATTTTTGTAAAATAGTAAAATAGTATTACTTTACTGTACATTAAAGTGTAATAGATGAAAAATGAATGGTATAAAGTAAATTACCGTTTCTAAATGAATGATCAGTTACAAGATTTTCTGTTTTTTTAAGAACAGGGATTAAACTGGATGTTTACGGCCGGATTCACATACAGACTTTTTCTTCCTTTAATTAAACATAACATCTCCTAGAATATAACTTAGGAAAATTTATTATTACCATTACAAGATTTATATTTTGGAAATTTCTGTAAGAATATCGCAGTAAAATCAAAAATATATTTTAAAAATATATAAAATTCGACTGGATATAAAATAAATCTTTATTTTGATCATAACATAATTACTTATTGTATAGACCAGTTTAAAATTTGTTGATTTGCTATTTGCACTTAACACAACGGAACTGCTTCAGAATTTGCCTAAAGGACCAAAGGAAACTGGTTGTAGAGTCTTGATCAGAGTAGCATTACCAAGTAGATCTAATTAATAGATAATAAAAGAATTAATATATACTCCGTATAGCAATATATAAAAATAATAACTTTATAACATTATAGTACTGTAACTAGACAAAAGCTAATAAATAGAAGTAATAAGTAATAAAAAAAAAAAAAAAATTAAAAGAGTTAATTACTAAATATTTAAGTGCAGTCACGCTAAAATAAGTATGTAAAAAATCAGTTTTATCTGATTATCGTTAAAGAATTTCATCAACCGATTAAATTGTTTTTGTGAAAGGAAATCCTTCAAATTAATTAAAATTTTAGGGTTTAAATTATAGATTTTAAATAAATTTTCGTTAGAGATTTTAAATTTTTTAGACTAATTATAAAAGATAAAAATTAAGCATAATAAGGACGTTCTAAGTAAAGGATGTATTAAAATACACCAGAATCTAATTTATAAAACATTTTTTTCATTTATTTATTGCATGATTTTTTTTTTTTTTTGTCTTCAGTCATTTGACTGGCTTGATGCAGCTCTCCAAGATTCCCTACCTAGTGCTAGTCGTTTCATTTCAGTATACCCTCTACTGAACCATATCGGAGAGGTATCTGTTGAGAGCCAGTCTAAGGAAAGATTCCTGAAAGAGGGCAGCAGCTCTTTCAGTAGTTGTTAGGGGCGTGAGTCAGACTTAAACGGCCATATCAACATCACTCAGTCCTCTGAGTAGTGCGCAGCTGAAAGCAATGGAAAACTACAGCTGCTTTTTATTAAAGTTATTAAATTAATTGTATATGTAAACATTGCCATTAAATGTGAAATAGGTTATCTGATAAATTTTCTTCACGTCGCATTTAAAACTCAAATTCTTTTGACCGAATTCGGTATCACTTTTTCGCACAACTGCGGTTCAATGCTGTAGATAATTTCGAATTCCTGATTTCAAATCAGGAATCGTTCTTATTCTCGCTTCGTAAACTTTTGAACTTAATGAATCCTTAAAAGAAAAAAAAAATCACGTGGTAAAATCTTGGTGGCCGATTGATTTTGGTGATGCGAACGATAAGGGGCGCATTAAATGTTTGTTATAAGTGGATTGTTTCACGACTCGTACAGCAGGTACTGATATCCTGGTAAAACCACAAACTATGCCATCCAAACGAGATCACAAGAAGTCCAACATCATATCAAGTTAACTTTTACCATTTATATTTGCTAAATTTCCCACCGTATTTACTAAAAAGAATGCCCGAATCATAATTTATCAGTATGAAATTGTCATTATTTGGATGTGCACAGCATTTTTTTAAGTGACCCGTGCATTTTCTACGCTCCAAGTGAGATAGTTTTGCTTGTTATTATATCCATTAAGGTGGAAATCCACCTCGTCGCTAAAGATGATTTTTATAACAAAATTTAACAATTCATTCTCTATCACACAACCGGCATTTTAAACGGTCATCAGGCTTCAGTCCGAATTTGCTGATTCTTGAATGGGTGAAAATGCAAATATTTTATTAAAATCTGCTACATTGTACTTTCTGAAATGTCTAGTTGCAGTGAGTGACGGCGCATTAAGATTTCGGGACTCATCAACTCTATTCCTAATAGGTACAATGTTTTTGGCTTAACGGGCTTTTCGAGAACAGCTTGTGTTTTTGTTATCGCCAGCCATATCTGTTTGTTCAAACTATTCGACAAACTTTTTCACAGTTCATTCATTTAGAGAGTTTTTTCTACCGAAAATGACATACATGTACACAGTCTCAGAGTAACATTGTCTTCGTAATGAATTTTAGCGATCGTCACTCGCTTCTCCGTATTGACTAACCATAACGTGCTTACTACAATTTATAATCTGAACAACGCTGCCAACCGTACGAGAAAAAATCCTACCCTAATTTTGTATACCTTTATTATGCGATAATGGTATAAGAGAATTTTTTTTAGTAATTTTTTACTAATAAGTAACTATTAACTTTTTTTTTTGGCTATGGTTAAACGTTTGAAAATATTGTCACGTTTTCTCGGCTCGACAAGATATTGAGTTTAACCAACAAGGGATTTCTTAGAAATACAATTATTATTCTGAAAATATAGAAAATAGAATAAATAGCAATAATGACAATTATTTATTTATTTGTTTGTATTTTTTGAGCAATAGGACAGCTACCTACAGCCTTTGTATATTACACAATACTACATAAAGAAAAATATATACAGTAAAAATAAATTAAAAATACAAAATTTAATTATTAGTTCATAATAATTATTAATCATTAGTTCATAAAAATTAGAGTAATACTGGTGTTTTAATTATGTTACACAATTATATTATTATATATATTTGCATAAATACAAGATTACAGATAAACATGTACACATAATTCAGAAAACAAATTTAAATAATACAGTTTAATAACAATAATAATAATAGTTATAAGTTCAAAAATTTACATCTTATCTCCATCCAATTACACATGTTTTATAATTTAGTTAGAATTTCTGGTAATAATAATAATGAATATATATATATATATATATATATAAATTCAAATAAGGACAAGATTTGTATAGTCAGTTAAATAAGAAAAACCAGAATACAGTCCAATTTAATAAAAACGTTAAAACGACTACTAATATTAATACCTAATATTGCATTAACAACTAGAAAAGTCTGAAGTTCATACAATTAAATTCCGGCATGTATTATTACTTTTACTGTCTACAATAGAACTACCCTGCATTTTATGAATGAATATAATACTATCCTTTTACTACTGTTTTCCAATAACTCGCCTAACAACTTCCCGCATTCACCCACTGGCCACAATGGAATGCTCGTGACGTACACTTCACTCGTTACTGCACGCTTACTAACATCGACGTCATCTCAACCGCGCTGAACTCGGGTTTGCAAAACTACTCTGTCATTGCTTGTTATCACGACTACGCCGAACATAACCTTACAGAATTACTGATAAATCTGCTGGTCACTGGGAATATTAATATCTCCCGGCCTATATAACCAGTACCAGCCTCATCCATTAACTGTTGAAGCGTAAAATAATTTTCATCGTCCGCGCCCTTACGTTTTCCTATAAATTCTTATTCCTGTCCGGTAACCCTTCTAGCCCAACAACAGGTTTTGGAGGTTTTTTCGTATTACAAAGAACAGATTCTTAAACGGATCTGTTATTCTGAGAAAAAGACCCATTTTAGTTCCTTCTTGATTCTTCTTTTCATTATTATTTTCTCATTCTTTCTTCGTAATTGGAAGAAATCTGTTACGGTGGTTTGTTATACTGATCCTGTTACAATATAAACGCGTAGAAATGGCAGGGTTGTTAATTCATTAAATATCAGATTGCACTATAAATATTAAATATCAGTCAAAAGGAAAACTTGAAAAACAAGATATATTATTTTTATTTTTGTATTTTGGATTTTTGCATCTCAAAAATATATTATGATATTTTTTTTAGAATAACACCAAAATATAATATTTTATTTTAGATGAGATTATGCGTAGGCATATTTTTTTTTTGTCTTCAGTCATTTGACTGGTTTGATGCAGCTCTCCAAGATATTCTATCTAGTGCTAGTCGTTTCATTTCAGTATACCCTCTACATCCTACATCCCTAACAATTTGTTTTACATATTCCAAACGTGGCCTGCCTACACAATTCTTTCCTTCTACCTGTCCTTCCAATATTAAAGCGACTATTCCAGAATGCCTTAGTATGAAATAATTTGATCATATCATAAAAATTTATCACTTACAAAATTCAACCAAAAATTTTACAATGTTAACCATATTCACGGCAAAAATCAGTTAATTGTTTAGAAAAAAATGATCTTTAATTCGGTCCTTGCAGCTGGCTGGAAATAATAAATTCAACGTATTAAAATGGTTGAAGAAAACTAACTGGTCAGTGATAGCTTTGGAGGTGACAAGTAATGTGTACGTGCTTGCACGTACGCATAAATATAAAATTAATTTTTACTCTACGACGAATCCACACGGAAAACTTTTACGTTATGGGTAACAAATACTATTATTATGATGAATCTCAATACAATATGCGTGATGAGTAACATAGTATATCGACCTGCAAAGCATACTACATTGCTTTTATTCCGTAATTAAAATTTTGTTTATCTGTTGTGTGAACAAGGCATAACAAATAATTACAAGTCACGTACTGTATCCCGTAAATTAATGGGCGGAACGTGGATCTGTTATTTTAAAACGGAATTTTCTTTTTTCAAAAACTCAACTTTTTTTTATTTATTAAAAACGTAACTTTTATTAGTGGATTTTTTTAACTTTTCTGTCATGTTTGCTTACTTCTAAGATTTTATAATTTCTAACTGTGGGAATGAATTATTCATCATCACCATATTGTTACGATACCCTAAAGCAATAGTCAAAACAATAGCATTACCCAAAGTTAGGGTACCCTAAACAGCTCGGTTGCTGTACCATACCCATCTCCATTTCTTTCTATTTCCAACTAAAATTTGAGTTTTTGTAGCTTTCCGATGGAGATATTCTTGAAAATTTGAAAAGATTATTGTAAGAAAAAATATTTGTTTTGGAAGTATGGAATTTCTTACAATCCATTATATAAAAAAAAAAAAAAAAATCTGATGTGGACGCTACATGACTTCCTTCTACATCTATTAAATTACATATACACATTTTTTGCTGCACTTCATTTAAATTTATTTCATTTGAAAGCGAGATACGATGCTCCAATTCTTTAATAAACTGGACAGTTTCACAATTGCATTGTGGTGGACACCACATTGCATCACATTTTTTTGTGGTGTCCGTATCAACATTTTATGTTAGTTCATATATTAATTTTCTTTCACATCGTTCAAGTGAGAACGTGTCGGATCCGTAACCACACATCGGTTCGAATCCGACTTCATATACATATGTTTTTAACTTTTTTTAAAAATTTAAATATATTGATCTATTAATAACTATTAACCTCTTTAAAATATTTTAATTAAATTTTAAAGTACATATAATCGTTTTTGAGTTACGCGAGATACATACATATATACGTACGTACAGACTTTACGCCGAAACTAGTCAAAATGGATTCAGAGATGGTCAAAATGGATATTTCCGTTGAAATCTGAAAAGCGAAGATTTTTGTGATCACAATATTACCTTTATTTCGTACAAGGAAGCAAAATAACTGAACTGAATTTTTGACAAATTAAAGAAAACAAAAAAACAGAGGTTGTAAAAATTATTAAAAATTTAATTTGTTCGTAATATATATACGTGGGATATCTGTACAGTAAAGTCCGCTGGGAAATTTCTCTCCTTAAGGTTGGTGAACATGTGATGTTCATGGCCACGTTGGTAATGTACACACTACATCGTTGTCCGTAAGTTTTCGCGTTGTAGTATGTCTGATTACGTGTGAGTTATAACATTATAAAATGAATAGGAAAATCGATGTTGCCGCCGACTGTGAAATATGTGGAGTCATACGTTTTTTAAACCATCAAAACGTTAGGCCGGCTGAAATTCATAGGTAGTTGGTTGATGTGTAGGGTTATAATGTAATGGATGAAAGAAACGTATGAAAATGGTGTGAAAGGTTTAGAAATAACAAAATTAATGTGCACGATGAAGAACGTTCTGGGAGGCCCTCGATAATCACCGAGGACATGTTGCAACGTTTCGATGATGAAATCAGAAAAGAACGTTGCTCATCGATTTCCTATCTGGTCCTTCTTTTTCCTGATGTTTCAAGAGCTGTTACCGGTCGCATCGTTTATGACCATTTGGTTCTTCACAAAGGTTTGTGCATGTCGGGTGCCGCACGTCTTAACGGTATGTCACAAAAAAATCCGAATGGTATCTGCTTTGGAATTTTTGATGCGCTACACAGAAAAAGGTGATGAGTTTCTTAATTCGATTGTTACCTGAGATGAAACATGGATTTTGTATTTCACACCAGAGAGAAAACAGCAGTCAAGTGAATGGCGTTATCCTCGATCGCCAACCAGACCGACAAATGTCAAGCCACAGCCATATGGATGAAAACTGATGGGCACAGTCTTTTGGGATCGGCTTGGCATACTGCTGATTGATTTTAAACCATGTGGAACAACTATAAATGCAGAATCCTACTGCGAAACTCTACGTAAGTTACGGCGCGTCATTCAAATTCGGCGACGTGGGCGGCTGACCGAAGGTGTTGTCCTGCTGCACGATAATGCACGTCCACATGTTGCGGGTCCGACAAGTGATTTACTGAGAACATTTGGATGGGAAATTTACAATCACTCACCATATAATCCGGACTTAGCTCCTTCTAATTACCATTTGTTTGGGAAATTTAAAGAATTTTTGAGCGGTAAGTGATTCGCGGGCGACGATGAACTTAAAAATGCTGTTAATCAGCGGCTAAATGGACTTTTGACAGAAGAATATGATAAGGGTATATTGAAGCTGGTGTATTGCTGCGATAAATGTCTTAATTTATGTGACGATTATATATAGAAGTAATATAATGTATAGTTTAATAGAAATAAAAAGTATTTATAAAGTTTTCAGAATAAATTTTTTTGCAATGAAACGGTCTTTACTTTAGAGATAGCCTCTCGGGTATGTACAAATTGATAAATATGTAAATAATAACAAAAACTAATTATAACAATACTAAAGTGCAGAATAATACACAAAATAAAAGTTGAATTTACGTAATTATTACGTTATCAGTTACATAATTATTTTATAATTATTTATTAATTAGAATCTGAATTATTTTTATTACCCAGAATCTAACTTATCGTGTTATTAAATATTCAAAAATTATTTTGTTATAAAATATAAAAAACAATGACAACCTGACGATCGTACAAAGCTGTTACTTGTTTAATTCAGCTTAAGTATTCTGAAGTTGATCAGTGCGGAAAAATTTCAGAAACAATGTTAGTGAATTTTTTTTGGCATATATATATATATATATATATATATATATATATATATATATATAGAGCATTGGCTTTTACACAGAGCTTTAACCATGGGGACAACTTTACCTCCCGAAAATTAAAGTTGAAAATTATTAATATCTGTACTTATTTTCTTAAAATTAGCTTAAAACAATCTCAGATCCATTCCTATTGTAATATTCTCAGAGAAAAAAAGTATCTAAATTACGATATTTTGGAATATTTAAAAAATAATTTAAAAATTTTATATATATTTCTTTGAAGTTGAAACCTATTTCTAAACTGATAACACCTCAATTAGAAAAAGAAAGCAGTTTTGAGTTAATAGACGAGTAAATGAAAATTTTAACAAATATAAAAACTGCTATTTTTAGCGCTGAGGTGGTTATTACCCCTATTTTTCATAAATTTTTAGAACCCTTCCCTTCTTACAAACTAATTTTTATTGAATAATATTATTAAAAACCATTTAGTTACAGTCTGAATACTCTAAAATATATTATATATTTATAACACTTCAATTTTTGTTTAGGGTTCCGTTAAAATTAAATACTATATTATTTGGAAAAATAAAATTATGTTTCTTGTCAAGTTATCTGAAGGTTTTGTTTCTTTTTATTTAATTAAAACTATGCGCAAATTTGTTATAAAGCGTAAGTTAAAGAAGAGAAGCAACAATTACATTAATTTAAAATGTACAAACATTCACAGGAAGGTGATCGGATTTCAAACAAATACATGAATAATTCAATTCATACAATAAATAAATAATTATAACATGCTGTCAGTAGAAATTTTACTGCATACATTTTAACAACTAAATAATGCATAATGTATACGAATATTTCCTTACACATTAAATTCCCGATGACATTATATTGCCTCATATCTAAAGACACCGAAGAACTTTGTTTCCCCATTCCATTTATTGGTTCGTAGAATGTATTGTCTTGAATAGTATACATTCCTGCAGGTAACCAATACACTTACGTCCCCATTCCTTCCTTTAACTAAATTCATTGTTCCTTTGCTGAAAGCACTCTAGAATTTATGTAAAAGATGGATTTCATAAGTTTCTGGTCGAACATTTAAAATATTTTATTTGTTTTTTTTTTCTTTTCAAGGATTCCTAAATTAATTATGATTTCTGTTTTATAATAATTTTAGTAATAATTATAGTTAAATTGTGTTATTATATATACCAACAGAACTTTCAATTTACTAAAACTCTGTTTTCGTTAACGAAAACCTTTCCCTTTGTTTTAAAACAAATATTCCGTATGCAGCCATATACCACACCCACCATGTTGTCCGTAATAATGATTGCAAAAGTGGCCTGTCGGTTTTAAGATTTCAGAATAACGATGATGTACTCATTAAACTTAAATATATATATATATATATATATATATATATATATATACACACATGTATAACTTGTGAATTTTATTATTCTTTATATATTCAGCAATATATATATATATTTATATATTCGTTGTTTGGGATATATTTATTATTTTTTAATAGATTATTGTTTCTTTTTTTGTTAGAATTTGTTTATTTGGCTGGTTTTTATGTTATAGTTTGTTACCACATGTATGCCTAATTTAATATCGGCGGCCGAACGCGATAGCAACGATGTGAGCTGGCGTACAGTATACGTACGCGCTGATAACGCATCAGTCCCACCGCGCAGTTCTCCCACCACAGCGGCGCTGCAGCCCCACCACTCTTGGCTCCAATAAAAGAATGTGTACGAGAGTGAATTTTCAATTCGTCGTCGACCACTACCTGAAGAAGACCAAGAAGAAGATGGAAGAAGACCGAAGAAATTCTCTGGTTGGCTCAACTTGGAACCTCCCGGCGGATGCTAACATCCCCGCTGGAGCAGCAGGCCTGGACGGCCCGCCAAGGTAGCTGCTGGATGTGGACGCTACCTTCCCGCTCCAGCTCCAGTTCCAGTTCGCCCTGGCCGGCGGACTCAGCAGCAGGAGCCGGCTCAGCGTGGGATCACTCGCCTCGGCCGCGCTGGCTAAGGACGACAGACGCCGACTCGACACTGCGGAGCTCTGGGGGCCACCACTCCCACGCTTTAGTGGGGACTCAACTGCCGCTGAGGGAAAGCCCGGTCGGACGTCAGTGGACGAGCCGCAACTCCCCGATTTCGCCGGAGACCAGCTTCCGGACCCAACAGCTCTATTCAGAGCTAACGCAAAAAACGGCCCTTTCAGGGCCACCACAAGGTTATGAATTACGAACCGTCGAAGCCATTCGACAACAGCTCTTCGCAGGGATACCATAAGGTTAGCAATTACAACAAGCTGTCGAGGCCAGTCGACGACAAGTTATTCCTTTTGGTAGTTGTTTATTGATTGTTATTGAGATAAAATTAATTGATCGTGATTGGTTTATTTTAATTTTTTTATTTTATATGTATATAAACAGGGTCGTTATAAAAGAATAGCGGGATTTTGAACATCGATTAAATAAAAATAAAAATACTTACAGTTGATATTTATTTAACGAATTTATCATCTCAAAGAGTTGTTTTACATAACTAATAAATTTCAATATGTGCACCATTAGACGCTCGGCAAATTTCCAATCGATACTCATTCAGCCCATATCCGAATTAACATATATTCTTTTATGATTACATCTATTTCATTAATCCTTTACTTTAACTGATGTAATCGCGTAATTTTGCGAATAAACAATTTTTTTATATACACCAATAAGAGAATCACAAAGTTCAGGTCTGAATTCTTTGGAGGGTGTAGATCCTTTCCGGCCTAATCATCGATGTTCAAATGTTTCGTTAAAAGCCTGGTTGACTAATGCATTAAAGTGCGGGGGTGCGTCATCTTGTTGGAAATGAATTTGTTGTATGTTTTCGAGTTCATCAGGTCGAGGAAATCAATAATTATTTATCATATCGAGGTAGATATTTCCATTAGTAGTCTTTTCAGCGAAGAAAAACATACACGATTTTTCATCACACCACGCAAACATTTATTTTAGGTGTGTCGTGTCGTTTCTCAAAAATTACATGTTTTCTTTCAGATCCCCATGTTCGTGAATCGTGTCTGTTAACAAACCCACTAATATGGAATGTAGCTTCATCCGTAAAAATGATATCGTCTAAAACCGATTCATTTTCATTAATTTAGTGGAAAATTTCAAAATGATACAGTTTTTTTTCATCACCAGGTTTCAATTCCTGCAATAACTGGGTTTTATACGCGTGTAATTTCAATCTTTTGTGTAAAATCTAGTGAATTGTTTTTTCCGGAATATCTAATTTGAGGCTTCAATGAGAGATGGATTTGTTACTACTTGTGATTGTAGATTTTCCTAATTTGTTCAAAAGTTTCGTCTGATACTCGTGGTCTATCGGTGGATTTTTCCTTGAGAACAGATTTTTTTTTTTTTAACCTCCGGGTTCATTTAACATTGAATTAATTTCTTGCTTCGGAGAATGAAATGAGTGATTTATAGGGTATCTAAAAATGCCATGCCTGACCGGGATTCGAACCCGGGACCTCCGGGTGAAAGGCTAAGACGCTGAAACTCGAGCCACGAAGACCGCCTTGAGAACAGATCCAGTTTCTTTGAACTGTTTGAACCGACGTGGTATATTATTTTCATTTGGTGACTCTTTTCCATATTCACGTCGAAATGGACGTTGAACTAAAATTACGAACTTTAATTCAGCCTGCCACAAAACACACTTTAATTTAACTTCAACTTGTTTACTTGAACAGTGAACATAATAACGAACTAAACACACCTCAGCAAAAACTGATGTGATGATTTGAACTGTTGTTACGCAAAATTTGGGTTGAAGGCTATCAAGGCTACCAACATAACCTCTTAAAATTTCCTCTTCCCTTGATCTTTCTTTCTTTTACTGGTTAGACTCCGGTAATTACCTTTCAGATAATACTTCAGAGGATGATAAGTATGAGTGTAAATGAAGTGTAGTCTTGTACAATCTCATTTCGACCATTCCTGAGATGTGTGGTTAATTGAAACCAACCACCAAAGAACACCGGTATCCACGATCTAATATTCATATCCAAATAAAAGTAACTGCCATTACTAGGACTTGAACGCTGGAACTCTCGACTTCCAAACAGCTGATTTGGGAAGACGCGTTCACCGCTAGACCAACTCGGTGGGTTAATACTGCCTTGATCTAAATTATAGAAACTCCACCAATCTTTTATGAAGACTCTGAATTAATCCATATAGAATTGTAATACGCACAACTGCATTGTTTTGAATATGGACCAAAATCTAGTGAAATATAATTTAGATAAAAGAAATAAGTTGTCTATGAGTATTACTGATATTAGAAAATTAAACTTTTCTACAACGTCGCGGCAAACTAATCGGAAGCTGTTTTTTTTTTTCATTTTTCTCGCATATAGCTTATTCTTATTTCATACGAAAACATGTTTATGGATCTTTTTTCAGTAGTTTTATAATCTATTTTTATTGTGATTGTTTAGTATGTAAATGAAATGTAATTTACATTTTTTTATGTAATTGTTTAGTATGGTTTTGTGAATGAAATGTATGAAAAAAGAGACTGCGTTCGTTGATAGTTCTAGAAAATTTACGCAATATTGCTTACGCAAAAGAGCATGGAAATTGTAATACAGCCAGAAAATTTGATATAGCAGAGTCCTGCATTCGTGAGTGACGAATGAAAGAAAATAAATTTCTCGTATCGTTTAAAAAAAAAAAAAAAAAACATTTCCACGAAAAATTATGAAGTATCCGGAAATAGAAGATAAAATTTTAGCGCATGTATGGAATATACGTAGGTTTGGATAAGTAATTTCTACAGAAATGTTTTGAGATGAAAGTTTTGGAAATCTCTGATAAATTTAAATACTGGTAAGGATGAGTTTTAAAGTAGTCTTAACTGGGTATACTGAGGTTTTATATTCGAAGAAGGACGACAATAGCACAGCAGCTACCAAAAATATACGAAGATAACAAAAAAAATGTAAGAATTTAAGAAGTAAATTTAAGGTTATCATATTTTTTTAAATTTGGAGAACCCAGGTTCCGAAAACTTTGTTTTTGCATTTTATTAACAAAATCACCATAGAAAATAGAAAATTGAAGCTGTAACAGTATTTTTTTTTTTTTAATGTCAGTAAGTCTATACTGTAAATATTTAATTAAAAGCATAAAAATTGTAGTAGGTATCTATCTAACTTAATTATTGTAATCAGTGCTAGAGTTACCAATATCCGTAAAATTACAATCATCTTCGAAATCACTTAACCACAAATATCATCCTCACTTCCATCGAGAGCATTCAAAATACGTTTCTTGAACGATTTTTTAATCAAATCATCCGGTATTTCTTACCAAACCACAATAATCAGCTCCCAATCTATTTCAAATGCAGTTTCTTAATTTTACTAGGTAACGTAGTGTGTGTCGAGTTGGCCGTCCAGTTTGTATAGCGAATACGGAGTGGTTTTTTAAACGAACCTTGATACTCTCCTGTTCTCTAATTTATTTAGGATTCTAATCTATTCAATAACATTTTATACTTATTTGATAATGTTTTTAATTATCTTTAATATTTTCTTTTTAGTCAGTTAATATTCTTATGTGGTTTTGTTTTTTAATTATTTTTATTTATTTTTTAGTGATAACGATTAGTTAAAAATTTAATTGTACAAATAGATTTAGATTTTAATTTTTTCTGTACTATTCAAGTGAATTCCTCTTTCCTATCTTAACCGCACATTAAAAAAAAAAAATTTGATTAATTTTTTTATTTTATTCAATTTCATTCCCATTTTGTGAAGTTACTTTGTAAGTATTTTCAACCACAATTATATTTTATGTTATTGCTAAATTAAATTTCATTAGTTTTATTTCTACTAATTATTTTCATTTAGAATTTATGTGTAATCAGTTAGCACCATTCAATATTTTCTATAACTGGCCTTTATTTCACCGTTGTCGTCTACGAATTTAATCATATTTTTTTCATTACTTGTATTTTGTTTTATTTCAATTCTTTTATTATGTTACTGTTTTCTTATTTCCTAAAATGTATTTGCGAGTTTTGAAGAAATAGGAGTACATAAAAAGGGTTACTTATTAATGATTACAATAATAACATAACTGTCATAATTTATTAAACAATTTAAAAAATATGATAAAAAAAATAAAATATTTAATTTGAAATTTATTCATTATGCTTGAGTTCATTAAACATAATGAATTTCTGTATACTTATTTTGTTTTTTCATAAAAAGTCAATAAATTTACAATTTCAGAGAAAATTTAACACTTTTATACATTTTTCTTTTTAAAGTAAATAAGCTTTCGTATATCTACAGGAACTGAAGTAAAAAAGAAAGTATATTTTACTATGTATCATAAAAATATCATTACTTTACAAACGACATTAGTTTTGAAAATATAGTATTATTTAATATACTATAAATTTATAAATATTATTTTCAACCAATTGATTATTCTGCTTTATAAACCTCTGAAAATATCACATAGAATTAAGAAAAATATGTATGATAATTTTTTTGATTAAAAAATAAATTATAATGAGGCATTAATTAAAAAAGTTTCTAAATATTAGACACATTCCCCCATCGCGGCTTCCCCCGCGCTGTATGCGTAATAGATAAATTTGGATGAATAACTTTTCAGTGTTAAATATGTTTTAGTCGTAATTCCCTTTAAATTTATTATCAAACTAAATCGTTTTGACGTATATTATGATGGTAATGTAAATTTATATTTTATAGACAATGTTATTAAATTTAGTAAATCAATCAAACAATAATTTTATCTGAAGAAGTCAATATTGACCTAGACAGTAATCGATGTAGACAATGACAGTAAATTTATTAATAGAAGTTTTAGGTTATTTACTTATACGTTTTTTTTCTCTTATATTTAAATAGTAGTCAGATTGGTGAGGTTTGAACCGTGGAAAACATTCTGTAGGTCATACAACTTTCAGTCAGGGTACAATGAAGCTGTCTGCTAGTAATTCCGTGTAATGACGTATCGCGCACTATATCAATATAACCTTTCTTTCTTTTTCCTGTTTCGCCTCCGGTAACTACCGTTTAGATAATTCTTCAGAGGATGAATGAGGATGATATATATGAGTGTAAATGAAGTGTAGTCTTGTACATTCTCAGTTCGACCATTCCTGAGATGTGTGGTTAATTGAAACCCAACCACCACCAAAGAACACCGGTATCCACGATCTAGTATTCAAATCCGTGTAAAAATAACTGGCTTTACTAGGACTTGAACGCTGTAACTCTCGACTTCCAAATCAGCTGACTTTGGAAGACGCGTTAACCTCTAGACCAACCCGGTGGTTTATATCAATATAACCTTAAAATATAAACTTACACTCGCTAATCTCGTCTAATTAACGTTAAATATACAAATTTTACCTATTTAGTTGGCCAGTATACAGCTTCATTGTATCCTGACTATATGATGGAGTTAATAACAACGCTACTGCCATTACAGATTCTGAGGAAGTATACTAAGGTAATTTCACTCTTCCGACTTTTGAAACTTGTATTTTTATTCAACATACTTCAATTTGAAAAAGATTAAGGTTGAGGACGTTCAGGCTCACAATTACCAATATTTTTTAGCATTTTTATACCTGATGTGAAAGGGTTTTCATTATATATGTTTAAATAATCTAACACTTCTCTTGTAATTTTTATGATTAAAAGCAATATATATATATATATATATATATATAATATCTATCTATAATTCAATGTCTTATATAAATATTATTACTTTAGTTGTAATATTATTATTGTTCATAATAAATACTGACGTAATTTGAGGTGAATATAATATAAATAAATTGGTACACGCTAATGAATATTATTGCTATTAAATTTCACCCAGTAACTTAGTTTCTAGTTATATTTCCTATAATAATATATCCAGCAATAGATAGCTTTAATTGTTATTTGAATTAACTTATACAGCTACTCTCGAAGAAGTTGGATTAATTATGCGTAACCATTAAATCCACATGCTCTGTAATAAATTAATAAGCATTTTCTTGCTTCTCTTTGATGTTAATTATTAGTTATATCGGATAATATAATTATTCTTAATTAATAATATTATACTATCTTAACTATCTACCGATGAATAATATCCATCGATTTAATTTTCTGTATCGTGTATAATGTTATAATTTTATTTATTAACGGAAATTTAATTATAACAACGAATTTTTATATTTCAGAAAATAAATGTACGATAAGAGTATTTCATAACAGTAATTGCAATTTTAAATAAAAAACGAATGCATCGGTATATGGACACGTGGCGGAAGCTAAGCTTCTTATATTAGCAATATTTTACGAATTATTAATGGTACAAAATAACGTATACGTAATATACACAAATGATACATTTTTTTGCTAATAAGAAATGAACTAACAATGAAATACACATATTGCAAAAAATATTTATTTACATAAAACATTTTTAAAAAATAAAGATTTAAAAAAAATGTTAACATGGCATTAAAGTTTAATCATCCATCGCATTCTATAAAAGAAATTATTGGTTTGTAGTAACTGAAGTAGGATAAAAATATTTAACTCTTATTTTAAGAATCTTGAACAGCATTAACGGTTGTACCATGTTTTATTGTAGCTTGCACCGGATGACCAGTCATCGATTAATTGAGTGTTTCAAAAATAAACTGTTTCATTAAAGTCAACAGACAAAATAAGTGGTAATTCATCATGTTTGCGCCCAATCCATTGAGAAATTACTAGTACCCTCTTAAGGAACATTATTATTTCAACAATTTTTTTATTTGGTAAAATATATACAACTGCTAATTCAATGCAGTTTTCCAATTTGCATGTAGGTGAACAAAAATCTTCAGTATTTGAAGTTCGTAGAGTTATTTCACTTGTATTTGTCGTAGTTATATCAAATTTTGAAGTTACCACATTTGTAATGCCAATTTTGTTTGATATATTGCAACTCCTGTAGCACGATTTTCTTTAATGCCGCATAAGTTGTGTATAAGGGTTTGAGAGAGAAAGAGACAGAGAGAGATAGAGAGAGAGAGAGCTTACCGAACACGCGTGTTTGTCTCTATATATAGCACGCGGTAGGCATAGTGGAGGATCAACTAGCGCGTGACGCTTTTTCGTGACGCTAGTTTTTTCTCAGTTGACTTCCGGTCCCGAAGCCTGCGTTAAAAACCTTCGCTTCAAAAGAAAGCTTAATTTCAAAATTAACAACCGTTCTTCATGTTCTGAAGGCCGCTTAAAAATAGAAAAATAATTTTAAAAAATGTCTATCAGTATATGTATTCTCGTCTAGTAATATATCGTCAAAAAGTCGCTAAAATACCTGAATGATTTTTTCATTCATGTATTTATTTAAATTGTCAAAGGAACATATATTTGTACTTCATCATTTTTAATATAAGTCTAAAAAAATTCCGTAAACGTTTTTCTTGAAAATATCTAAAATAATTTTCCAGGAATTATACAAAGCTTTGAACGTATTTATAATTTTAAAAAAAGAAATAATTAGTTAGGCCGCTTTTGTTATTTGCGGCCAACAATGTAATTATAATCGATTCCATTATCAACATATCATAACAATAATTGAAAGAAAATTATTTAATTCGTAGCTTTATAAAAGCGTTGAAAACTGGTCAAAATTAAAATTCATTATTAATTAATGATCGAGGATCTAAAATCATTAAAAAATTTAAATTATTTAAATAAGAACAAATGTTGTGCAGTAAATGTTTTTTCCCGTATAATCAAATTAAACATTTTATTTCTTCTAAATCTTAATTAAAACTATTAGTTTTTGTTAACGTAAAATCTTATTTTATTCAACTTAAAAAGAGCGGCATGCGGCATGACATTCAGTCCTCATGGGAAATTAAAGTTAGTTTGATTAAATTCAAGCTAACCTTTCACTTCCAACTTGGACTGTCAGAAGTGATATTTTATTATTTTATAAGTAACAGATAATTTTATTTATTTTATAAACATATAAGTTGTTTACAAATAATTTTTTAACCCGTTTTGTATGTTCATTTTGACACCTTTTTTATTAGTTAATTTTTACGACGTAAAAGAAGTATTGTGATCGCAAAAAAATTCAGTTTTCAACGAAATATCCATTTTAACCATCACTGAATCCATTTTGACTAGTTTCTGCGTGACGTCTGTACGTACGTACTATGTATCTGGGATAACTAAATTACAATTAGCCGTAGGATGTTGAAAGTTTTGATTACGGACTGACTAGATGTAACATCTAGTTGTGTACCTCCTCTTTTCATTCCAATCAACTGAACTAAAAGTGTTCAAAAAAGCCCAAAATCCAAAACAAAATTGGATTTTGGACATTTTCTTAATTGCAGTAATAAGCCTGATTGAGATTTTTTCAACGATATATCATAAGTGGTACTTATTTTCATTGGTTCCAGAGTTATAATCAAATGAATTTTTAATTAATGAAATATCTGGAACTTACAAGATACATCGTTTCCAATCAAGCTTCATCTCATTTTTTTAACTTTTTTTTTTAATTTAAATTAATTGATTTATTAATAATTATTAACCTCCGAGTGTAAAAAACTTACGATAAATAATATTCAATAACAATAAAAAAAAAAAATGAAAATATATCAGAAGTTATTAATGAAATAAAATTTTACGTACTTTTTTTTTTATAAAAGTGTGTATATGTAATTTAAATTTTGATAGGCGTACAAGGAAGTCATGTAGTGTCCACATCAAATTATTGTTAATATAACTTCTAAATTTATTTGTTTTTAAGTTGTGTCTTTACATTTATATTTACTCTGCCGAATTCAGCTTCATTTTGTGATGATCATTGTTTAATAATCAGATACGTGAAATGTTTTTTCTAAACAGTTTTTGAATTTTTTTTTTTTCAATTTCATTAGACAAAATTAATATTATATGTTTTTAAATTTATAAATATTAAACACATAACAAATCTCAATTTTACGTTTTTTTTGATATTGTATTTCAGAATGCTAATTTTCCTCTCGCATTCTATTCTTTAATTCCGTAGTACATGATGCATACATGTAATATTATTTCCAAAATATTAAAAACTTTTGTCCTTCCTGCTATTTCGCTCCTATTTTAACATTTATCTTATAACCGTTTTGAATTTTTAAAAACAATAATTTATTATCGTATCGATAGATACGACTCTCTTTTTACCATAATGTTACAGTAATTTTCTACATTGTTCTTATCTCATTCCTATAAATATTGAACAGAAGTGGTGACATTTAACAACATCGACTTACATTTCTTCCGGTATTTTACGATCTCTTTTCTCATTCTCAATCGATACTTAATCGATTTTCTATTTCTATATTTTCACTATGAAGACACAGAAATCTTCGACAGCTTGTTTTTATATCTCAATCCAATAAATATTGAACAGAAGTGATGGAATTCTACATTCTTGTCTTACACTTTACACTTCCTATTTTTTTTTTTATTTTATATTCTTTTTCTTCACCCTCAATCCTTATTCTCAAGTTTTGTTTGGTTTGCTGTTCTTTTATAAATATTTCATCTCCCCAGTATATACTTTTTTAATTTTTTTTTTTAACACATTCCAATTTATTTTACCGAATGTTTTTTCTCATTTAGTAAAGCATAAATAAGATTCTATGTCAATTTCCAAACATTTGTCATCTAACTCCCACAAGTACGAATATATTTTATTGCACTCTTTGTGTCTGGCACTAATATAAAGCTAAAGTTATTTTATATAAACTCCTTAATTTTTTTTTTAATTTTCTTTTTTACAATTGTCACAAAAGCTTTATAGTATAATGCTTATTGTTTAGTAATTATTTAAAGAAATCAATTACAAAAAATAAAAGTTTGATGACATTTTTAGTTATTCGATTGTTGAACGATATGCTGTACAACATATACTGTGCTGGGGTGAGTTTTATTAATATTCTGTTTGTAATGATTTGTGTGTAATTTAAATATGAATGGAAAAATGAGATATGATATATTATTATGCTTTTCAGATAAAATTTGGAATCAAATTTATAAGGGTAATTGATATAGCTACGTCAGTTTTTAAAAATAGACTTTAAAGAGTAAAAGCTTTTTAAGATTGTAATTAAAAGCCTATCGAAACCGGTAATTATTAAAAAAGTTCTAATTAAAAATTATATATATATATATATATATGTATATATATATATATATATACTGTGTATTCATTGGTCGTAACCTTAAACGAGAATACCACAGTGACCATAACGTGAAGCACGCTTAATTTTTAAATATATTATTTTGTTAGAGTAAATTATTAACTTTTCTTTACTGCATTATGTTATCTTTATATATATATATATATATATATATATATATATATTTCTTGTGTGCGTGTGTATGTCTCTGAACTCCTCCTAAAAGGCTGGACCGATTTTGATGAAATTTTTTGTGTGTGTTCAAGGGGATTCGAGAATGATTTAGATTCACAATTTTGTCCACTGGAAAATGTTTTTTTAATTAATTTTTTATTTATAAGTGGTTGTTGATTTTGGAATGTTTTACATTGGATCCGGCAGACTGCGCTACCATCGCAGTACCGAATATTCAATAATATTCTATTTTAATTTTAGTTTGTCCCTACAGTTGGTGCTGCGATCAAATTGAGAAAAATATTTCGTAATTTTGTGTTATTATTGTGTTACAAAAAATTGCTGGAAAACAGTTTTTTAATAAATAAGAGGCTAATAAATCAGATGGAAATGTAAACAAAGGAAAACCAATCAGATCAATGCAAGATGGCCGTTGTCAAACACAACGACCAATCACAAAGAGCCCGTATGGCCGTTGCCAATGTAAACAAAATCACAACTGATTAAGTAACAAGTGGGCAGCACTGCGATCGCGTTTAGAAATATGTGCGCGTATTGAGAAATATTATATTATATTATTATTTATTGAAATAACGTTTTAAAGTGTAATTAAAAAATATACATTGAGCAAATTTGTAATGTACAGTATTGAAGTGAAAATGTTTTATTAAATTTATTTATGTGTTCTTGATCTTGGGATGGTTAAGGTTCACAATTGGGTCCGGTAGACAGCGTGTGGATCCGGTAGGCAGAGCTGCGATCGCGTTTTAGAAGTTTTTTTTTTTAATTTTTGGTTTATCAATCAAACCCGGTAGTTGGTGCTGCGATCGAATTCTAGGAATTTTTTTATTTTGTTGCTTTTTCGCATATCAGTTACTTGCGTCGTGGCTTAGTGTTGTTCTTACATTAAAATTCGTATTTTTAACGGACTACTGTGTTTAGAGAATAGTTTGAATTAAATCCGATAGGTAGTCCTTTTCTGACAATTGGATTTATTTACATTCTGAATTTTATAAAGTTAAAGGTGAAATTTTACAAGGTTCCGTAATGTTTTGTAAGTTTCTTAATATTCAGTATTAATTGTAATGATTTTGCAGCGACAACAATTTTCGTTAAAAAATTATTTTCCACCGAATACTGTGATTACAGAGTGGTGTGAATTACCGATAGGAGGTAGTGCTGTTGTTTTGCCATTTGGATTTATTTACATTCTGACTTTTATAAAGTGAAAGGTTAAATTCTGTTAAATTGCTAATGTTCAGTTTTTTAAAGGTTTTATGAAACTTTCAATTGTTGTCATTTAATCTGTATGTATACTCAGATCTAGCAATAGCGTAGCATTGCCGAATCTGCTAGAATTGCGTGCTTATTGAGAATATTATATTATATTATTATTTATTGAAATAACGTTTTAAAGTTTAATTAAAAAATGTACATTGTGCAAATTTGTAAGGTGCAGTATTGAAGTGAGTATTTTACATGATTTTTTATGAATTTTAATGATGTATACACGTGCATTCAATAACAATCAACTTAACCTACAAATTTAAATTGTCAGTTCTCATTTGATTCTATGCAACTTATGAAGTATTGAACGGCTCTTTGAAAATAAAAATTTAAGTTTGTAAAATGAATTATAACATTTATAAATTAAAATATAAGTTACTTATAATATAGTTTAAAGTATATTTAAAAAATTGAATTTATAATGTTTTAGCAGATTAATTTTATAAAAAGTTTTCTAAAATTATTTTTAATTTACAATTATCTAAAATTTGGTGAAATAGATGTTAAAATAAAGAATGAGAAAAATTATAAAAATTTCTACTAAAATTTTAACTACGTTGCTTAACCATACTACACATAATTAATCAATAAACCCATTACAATAATACAACAATCACAAACTGATAATATCATACTAATAGTCATTTTAATGAAATTAAGAACACATTCCTGCTAATTTTAACTTAATTAAGTTACTTATATTTATGTGTGTGCATTTATTACTGAATAATACCGAGTCAGGACAACGTCTGTCGGGTCCGCTAGTATATATATATATGTATAATTTTTTTAGTAAATAGTCCAGAACTCATAATATTACTAAACAATAGATAAAAACAGGTAAACAAAATAATAACATGAAAGTTCGCCGAAATAAATAAGAGAGCTAGGTTCCTTTATAAAACATAATAAGTTTGCTTGGCATTTCTCCCGCCACCACCCCATTCGGTCGCCCTAAAGCATAAGACCGAATGTCTGTGTCACAAACGGCAACTGACCCTCAAAATCCTAAATAGCTCCTAGAGCTTACCTAACAGCGTTAGCGGATTAAGCGCGGTGCCATACATCACCTGTTTACGTGTTCCAACCGCTCACTTGACTTACATTTACTAAAATGAGTAGGCGCACCTCATCAACTACTAAATATAAATATATAACATCCAAAAATTAAAATTTATTTCGTCTAGACAGCAATTCGCTGTCTACCATTAATTACCATTTAGGTAACCTATTTATGTCGGTTGAACTAAGCATCCGCATCTAGAAACTCCCACACGGTCCGACAATGCGGCTCTTACCACATTGACTTGACGCTTGTAAATGGCCATTTTTCCCCTTGACCACTAAGTTCTAGGACCAAACATCAGGTGTTCATTTAACTGAACCTCCCCGCAGACGCACAGCTCATCAGCTGCCAGACGGAACCGAAACAGATATTGATTTAAATTGACATGTTTGGTGAGCACCCGGGTACCGGTTGCCCTTAAAAACGAGCTCGAGGCTTACAATCCTCCCAGATCCTGTATAAATTTATACAAGGATTTTCCCTTAGTCGCGGTGTGCCATTCCAGATGGCATGCATCCATCACGAGGCTCCGCAGCCTTTTCCACAGGCGGAAGATGAGCAACTGAACGAAATTCAGATCCGGTGCATTGTGATCACCGTTCCGCTTCGGTACTGGCTCGGCTAGAAACCGCATCCCAAATACCTCCGCCTCCCGGCTTCTTTGCAATCTCCACATGGCTGCCCGAACTTTCACCTCTAAATCGATTGGGAGAGTCTTTCCCAATACGGTGATAGGCATGTAGGAAGTTGCTTTAAAAATACCGATGCATACAATTAAGCCTCTGCGTTGGGCACTCCTTAAATTTTTCTCATCCATTCATTCATTTTTCAAGTTTCATAGTTTTTAAAATTTATTTAAAAATTCTTTAAAGCCATTTTAAAAGTTTCAGACGTCTGAAACGTTTTTCAATTTATTTTAGTGAATCTGATTTCCAGAAAATGGAAGTTGCTGATCTGATATCGGAACGATAGATGTAATTTTCTAGGTAAATCAAAAGCTAAACTACTCTACCTTTTGCCTAGAAGATGACTGGAATCTAGAAAATTTTCATTGACCATTTTAGGAGTTCAAAGTAAAAAAAGCCAACAAAGGGTTAGATCGCTGATCTATCTATTTGAGTACGATTATTATTTTTTTCTCTCTGTCTCTCTCTCTCTCTCTCTCTGTGTGTGTGTATGTGTGTTGGCACGTAATATTGTATGATTTAATAAAATTTGCTAATATTACATTTCAACTGGCATATAATTTATATTTCATATCTAAAATGCTCATCACGTTTAATAAAACTTATACCGGTTATCTGAAAATTAACTTAACAACTTTGATATTGACTAAATAATTATTTATTAATCTATAAAATCGGATTATATGAATTTAGAAACAATAAAATTGAAAGTTTCTTTTTTTATTTGTAATCAAAGATATTCAATGTATCCACTGTTAATAATTCACAAAATATCCAACTGGTAATCAATTTTTTGCCATATTCGTTGTATCATATCCACATGTAACAGTTCTAATACGTTAACAATTGTGTTAAGATCATCAATATTCACTACACGAGTTTTGGGGTTATGATGAAACACTGTAGGTCAAAATCATATGAAGATATATCCGGTGATCGAAGTGGCCAAGCAATCGGTCCATCGCGTCCAATTTAGCACGATTCACGTAGTAATAAACCCCAATGTTGAGCGCTCCATCTTCTTGGAATATGATTTCGAGTTGAAACTCTCCACAAGCTAAGGGTAAACAAATGCTTGTAACAAGTCCAGATAGGTATTCGATTTAATTGCCATTTCCGCTAAGCAAAAAGGTCCAATTACACGATCGTGAAACTGTCCGCACAAAATTAATTTTTGGGCTATCTCAAATTCAATCAAATGTAAAACGTGCGTTCTACGATCGTTATATTTCAACGTTCTAATTGTTCAGTTTTCGAAAGTGAAAGATAGCCTCGTCTGAGAACATAATTTTTGTAAGATAACAATTTTCATTTATAATTCTTTCAACCATTTCCACAGTAAATTCCTTTCCTGCAGTGTGATGTGCTACAATATTTTTAATTTATTAAGATCGCAATTTTAATCGGTTTTTCAAAAAATCGTGAATGGTAGATCGCGGAAGATTAACTCGAGCGCTGCACTCCCGAGTTGACTTTCCAGGTCTGCGAACAAAAGACTGACGAATGATCTCTATTTTTTCATCTGATTTTCTAGGCTTGCCTTTTCTTTGTTTCTTTTTTCTGTTTAGCCTCTCCAGTTCAGGTATTACTTCAGAGGATCAATTAGGATGATATGTATGAGTGTAAATGAAGTGTAGTTGTGTACAGTCTCAGTTCGACCATTCTTGAGATGTGTGGTTAATTGAATCCCAACCACCAAAGAACACCGGTATTCAAGATCTAGTATTCAAATCCGTATAAAAGTAACTGCCTTTACTAGGAATTGAATGCTAGAAATTTCGACTTCCAAATCAGCTGATTTGGGAAGACGCGTTCACCACTAGACCAACGTGGTGGGTTTTCTAAGCTTGCCTGCACCCTTCTTATGTTTAACACTGTCAATTTCTTTAAATTTATTATACCATCAACGAATAGTTTTTTAGAGGGTGGCTCTAACTTACACCGAATTCTAAAGTAGAGTCGAAGTTGTGTGTCTGATTTTGCTTCGATAAACCACTCTCTAGGCATTGTACATTCTACGGTTACGGATGCAATCACAACGTTACGTATTATTTTTCGAGGGAAACTTTATGTATTATCTGTTAAAGAGAGCCCAACCATTCATGAATTCCGTAATCACAATGTTACCTATTATTTTTCGAGGGAAACTTTATGTATTATCTGTTAAAGAGAGCCCAACCATTCATGAATAGGACTATTATTTTTTTTGGAATAAAATATCAAATTTGTTCAGCTAATTCTCTAATATTATTTTTTTTAATTTAGTAATTTTAAAAAAAATCTACTTTTGCCTTCCTTCTTTAAATAAATAATAAAAACTCTCCGTAATTTAAAAATAAATATTGAAATACCAGTAGTTTTCAAGTATTGAATACTTCACTGAAGTTGTAATACTACCGTATAAAAATTAATTCTTAATTTCATTTTACGTAATTCTACTAATTTTTATCACAATATTATTACTATTTCAAAATCCGTTTGTAATTATTTCACATGTACTGCTTTAAATTATTATTGTGATTCAAATGATACGATAGAATCAATTAATCCTTTTTTACATCTATTTTATCTTAGATAAATATATTAAAAGGTACATCTGATATATGTTTTCGGTAAATAATTCATTCGAGATTTCATAACTTACAATATGGGTTTAGAAAATAATGGAGAACTATGAAATCCAAACATAACTGCATTATATATTTTTAGAAATGTATTGAAAGAAAATTCCTTTTTTTTTTGTCTTTTAGTAACGTTAAAGGTTCAACAGTTTTCATTATTACATATTTTTCATCTTTTTATCGGTAAATTCTTATAATTGGACTTTAAAATATAAGTAGACCTTATCTGCCAAAATTCAAGTGTACAGCATTTCCGGTATGGGATGGTTGTTGGCTGGAAACTAAATCGGTGAGTGAGAAGAATCGCGTCCCCTTTTATATAATAAATGACCTTTTTGGCAGTTTGCCTTAGAACATTTCCTGGATAAAAATTTCCGTTAACTAGACTTGTTAAAACATCTAATTTAAAAATAAATATTTTCCTTTTTATAGTACAGATCGTTATTATTAAAATAATTATAATATTCGTTAATTATAGTATCCGTAGTAATTATTACGTTATTCGTTATTATAAAAATAAATAATTTATTAGAAAATTAAAATTAATTCTAGATAATACTGTGATACAAATTGTGTTTAAAATTTCACTATATATTTTTTTTTAATCTCCCACATGAGGTTGAAGCTTGTGCGTGGGATATGAAAATGTAGCGTATGAAAAATACCGTGCCTGACCGGGATTCGAACCCAGGACCTCCGGATAAAAGGCCAAGACGCTACCGCTCGCTATTATTAATTGTAATATTTAATTGTAAATATTACAAAAAAAATTAACTAATTAATTTAAAAAAAATAAAACGTCTTTATACTGAATTTTTGAACGATCAGTTTTCTTCAGTAACCCCCAAATTTTTGTATCAGATTGTTCTGAGAGGATCTGGATTGGGAAGTGATTACGAAGAGTAAAGAAAAATAATAAAGCACATCAACACTATTTAAAGTTTATAATTATACCAGAATTGCAAGAAGAGTTTGTGCATCAGGTAAACTTAACTAAAGGAATGATGCGATGAATGATATTTATGCTACAAAAGCAGAAAACTAAACAGTAAATAATACAGTTTGAATTAAATAAACACTACGCTCACAAATAAAACGTACAGGAATTCATACAAATAATTAACGAACGGCACAACATAGCACGTCAGTCTTATCGAGTATAACATTCTATATAATCTATTTTAGCCTATTTAATTATATTCTTCCGACAATCCAGCAACAGTCGCGAACAATAAGTAAGAATTAAATTAAATCATTAGATTATTTAAATCTCGTCAAGAGCTTAACCCGAGAATTTATAAATAAACAAAAACTTACACAGCGCAACCGAAGCTAACACAATCATCGCATGAGGAGAACCGTTAGAATGAAAGCTCACTCGTCATTCCCAACTTTGAATAGAATTGTAACAGTAATAAATAGTATTGTGTTACGTTGATGATGGAATTTCGCTGGTATGTTGTTGATAACACCGTTCACTGGTTTGTTCACATATTCTATCCCGGTACTACGACGTCTACTAAATTGTTGGCTCTCGAACAACGTTGTGTCTGCGACCTTGACCAAAAACTGAACACGGATAATTCTATGGATAAAATTGGTCTCATACAAGCAAATGTAAATATGTGTAATAGTTTTTTTCTTTTTAGGATTACTTTCAGGGATATTAAAACTTTTATTAGTATTTTACGATCATTTACATGTAGTACTACATTTCAACGATGTATTTTATACAGGGTGATTTACGAAGAATATAACAAACTTTTCGGAGATTTTTTCGAAAACATAGGTTAGGAAACGCTTCTTTAGCAAATGTGGATTGAAGAAAGATTTCGTCTTGATTTCTGCACGTTCGGGGTAAAATTGAGTCAAATTAATTCTTGGTATACAAAATGAAGGAGACGTTGGTCAGTTGCGTCCCTCACAGAAAATTTTATACCTGGTCAACTCCGTCTGTTGTAGTAATTTATACCTTGATATTTCAAAAAATTGATCATAAAAATAAGTATAGACAGTAGTATATCTTTTTCTTATCATTTGCGGATTTAATATCCTAGTGAAAAGCAAAAACTTAATTACACAATTATTAGTGATCATCAGCTGTAGATATCCTTTGAAAGGAACTACAGTATATGTTTTGTCTAGTCAATTAAAGTAGTTTTGTCAATTCTCCAGTAACATTTTTTATTTTATCTTTTTTTAATGCTGTCTAGCTACTTAGTTTTATTAATTTTCTGTGCAATTTATCACTTTTCATAACTTCCATGATGGATGCACTGTACTTGCTACAGTCTACCCGCAATTTGTCTGTTTCTTACTAAATAGGAATAAATCCCCAAAAAAGGTATAAAAACAACAAGAAACAGGTGAAGATTAACAGGAAACAGAAGATTCAACAGGAGTTGAAGATCTATAGAAAAAAGAGAGGAAAATATTAGGGCCAGTTAAAATTGAAGAGAATTAGCGGAGGATTAGAAAATATAAAGATCTTTATAAATTTAATGACAGACTTTCAAATGTTTCAGATGCAGGAAAAAGAAGTCTGATGGTGTTTTTGGATATCTTTTCAGAATGAGAGAAAAAAGTCTTACTAAAAGAATTTTTAACTTTGTCTATAATCAAAAAACTAAAAGTCTGGTATAATGAAACCTTAAAGGATATTAAAAAACTAAATATCACGAAATAAATAATCTTAAATAGAAATAAATTTATAAATATTATTTTAGACAACAAGGGTTTACAGGAAAAACTGGAAAATAAACATATTTGCAGATGGACTAAAGAGAGAAAGCGAAAACATCGAAAAAGAATGAAGAAATTTAAGTTAAAAGAGAAAAAAATGATTCAGATATTTATTGTGGTCCCAAAATGGCCTATTCACACAAAGAAAAAGTAGGTAAATTTGCATCCGACATGGATTTTGAATATCAAATAAGCTAGCGATTTAAAACCGTAAATATAATAATTTTGTGAGTTTTTTAATAGATTTACACGCATTTTTTATTATTAGTTTTAAATTCAACACTGAAGAAATCCCTTGTTGATATTTGTTACTAAAAAATTTGAGTTAAAAAAAAAACTATTTGCATATTTATTCAAAATGTAGACTATTTTTATCAAATATATTTTAAAAATAATGAAAAAAGTTTGATTAAAATCCAACTAATCCATAGAATTTCAAAGTTTCGTCTGTTTTCATCTAATTGCACTGGATTATTATCAAACCGGGAACAGTTTTCAACATATATCAGAGGGATTAACGGGTAATTCTTCCATAAAAAAAAAGTTCTATAACTTTTAAACTCTCAACTGTTCCAAGCTATCGATTTAAATTTTTATTATTATTATTTTTCTCTAAATGAAGTGTTATTAAGTGGAAATTATTTCCAACTTTTAGAACTTGGTTAGAAGTAAAACTTTTATATATTAAAAATTCACTTTATACATTAAAATAGCCCGAAAAATATTGTCCTTTGAAATGTTTTAACTAAACTTTATTTCACCTAAGGTAAATTATGTTACCACAGAATTGTTTTTATGATAATTTTTTATAACTTTTAACACATTTAATATTCCGCTATAGAATTTTTCAAAATTATTTTACGTTTGATAAAAAAATAAATGTATACTTATGTAAGCAAGAAAATATGTAAAATCTTAAACGGTAATAATAATTTAAAATGTTATCGTTAAAAGAAGGGAAAAATTTTTAAGCTTTCTAAAAGTGCCGGGAAAGTTTAGCAATTTGTCAGTTATATGTAACTTGATTTTTTTAAAAGGGGTGCAGAGAAATTAATTAAAAAATAATTTTATTAATCAGAGGAATAGAAATTTTAGATATTAGAAAAATGGTTCCAGTCTCTGAGGCAATTTAGTCAAGAAAAAAGTTAAAGATACCAGTTGGTGAATATGTGGTTAATATCTAAGTGGTAGTACATACTGAAAATAAAAAATTAAAAATAAGTCGCTCAAAATAAAATAAGTCGAAGCCTAATTATTTCAAATTAAAAAAAAAAAAAATTGTATTATTTTTATTTAATGCACCATTACAAAAAATGGTGATTTATATAATAATGAAATAATATTATATGTAAAAAATCAGACCCTTATTATTTTCTATTTTTATATTTATATACAGAGTGTCCCACAAAAAAAAACTGTGGAAAATCTTTCGGGACATATTCTACTGGTGAAAATAATGAAAACATTTCATATAAACATCGGTCTGGATGGAAACACTGTGTTTTCGAGTTACAGCTAGCGAAAATTTTCGCCTGGATTCCAACTCTTCTAATAAAAAGAAGCCCTACTGACCCAAATTAAGAGGAGTAAAGCTGGTGGTTTTCTTATTCCTATTCTTAAAAATTGTTTTTTTTTTCACTGAAGTAAATTAGACTAAAAATAGACAGAAAATCGTATTATTCTTCGTATACCTATAAACATTATTCTTAGTATGGGAAACAAAAAAATGAAATACATGAATTAATAAATGGTAACAGAATAACAAACCTCAGTTACTGTAATTATTTGAAATTATTTCCTTCACAATGTACACAGCACTCTACCGACGTAAAATATAACCGGTGGCTTTCCATATCATTTCGGGATCGTTTCGTATATATTCAATGACATTTCGTATTTTAATGAGTAACTCTTCATTAGTATTAACTCTTTGTTGGTACACCATCGTTTTCATATGGCTCCAAATTAATTAATCTGTTATCGTTAAGTCAGGTGGAAATCCAATCCAGTTAAATAAATTAGCATTCAAGTAATTTCTGGCTACTAAAGAAAAATATGACGTTGCATTTTCGTACTAAAAAGTCATTTGCAATCTAGTTTGTAAAGGTACGCCCTACAAAAGAACTGGAAAATTATTTAAAAAAAAAAGAACATTTGCATCTTCCGTAAGATTTTAATTAAAAACAAACTGTTCCAGAATTTTTTCATAAGTAATGCCACACCAAACATCAACGTGAAATCTATGTTGGAAAATAGTTTTCACAATGCCATGTGGATCGTCTTCGCTTTATAAATGACTATTTTTAGAATTGAAGACTCCGTTTCTCGTAAAAGTGACTTCATCAATAAATGAAATTGAATTTACCTTATCAGCGTTGTCTAGAAGCCGGTGACGCAAGTTTAACCGCTGGGGGGTAATCTGTTGTCCGCAAATTTTGATCCTTATGCAAGCGGAAAGGATAAAGATTATCTTTCCGTAGGATTCGACACCCTTTGGTTTTTGACAAACCAGTACTATATGGAATTCGCCTCATACTAGTGCCTGGGCTACGCTGAATATGCTGAATCACACTATTCATCATTAACACGATGATTTACTTGGCGTTCAACAGGAAACGAACAATTTAAAACTGACCCTTTCGTTTGTAAATGCTGATACACCAGACAATGTTTAAAAATAATATTTATTAGTTAAAGAAAGAATGCAATGTTCTGTCTATTTTTTGTCTACTTTGCTACAATAAAAAACCGATTTTTTAAAAAGTTTTCATTTAATTTTTATTGGCTGTATTTATATTAGTTTTCTTAGGACTAAATTCTCTACAAGTTTTATTTCTAAATCTTCTGCATTTATTAGTAATTAACAAAGCTATTGTACTACAAACCTTAGAAGGGTTTCCCCCCGACGATATATCACACAGTTTCTCTCCGGGCATGATGCCTTTCGGTTGAATTTGGCCAGGTTTCGTTTGGTGGATACGAGTCAGTGCCCGGATTGTTGGACTGATGATACAGTGGACCACGTCGTTTATGTCTGTCCCCGATATGAGATCGAACGTTCACGAGCTGTTAGGGAATTTGAGAGAATACATTCCTTTCTGGATCTCCGTATTAACTGGATGATCAGCTAGGAGTGGTCTATAGTGGCCGGTTTTCTTCGCGCCTTTACGATGTGTAGATCTGCAGAAGGAGTTTAGTCGAGGTATTTGATCGTGGCAGGATCCCACAGAGACTGAATTGAATTCCAAACTACAAATTCCAAAGCTATTGATTATCCTAACCTACAGAATTTTCAAACTTTGTGCTACGAAAGATAAAAAAAACAATGAAAATTCATTAAAATTTCTTATCTTTATAAATGAAATAACTATTTTTATGTCAGTGGTTGTATGAATCGGCTTTTATGTAAAATTTGGGTCAGAGCAATCAAATAAGAAGTTGACTTTTTTGAAATTCTTTGAAATGATTATTTGATGTGGACTCAATTATAAAAAACCATGCAATCGTTAGTAGTTGCAGATAACATCGTCAAAGGCAATAATTACTTAGAAATGTTTCAAGACACACAATTACTTTAGAAACGTTTGCTTTCCTGCAAACTAATAAAAAATTAGATAGTTGGTCAATAGGATGGGGCACCACACATTTTAGTTTGTAAATCAGAGATATCCGCAATGAAAGGCTTCCTAATCGGTAGATTAATAGAAAAGTATTATTCTTTTAGCAACCACAAATTACATTCCTTTGGATTATTTTTCTAGATTATTAGATGGGTTTTAATCTCTGAAATCTCTAGATTTATGTCATTTTCGTAAAAGTATATTAGAAACTATTGCTATGATTACAAATGGAATTATCTAGTGAACATGATTTGAAACAAAACATCATTTAAAGAAATTTATTAACAGAAAATATTGTACATATTCTGAGAATATAAAAGAAAAATTCCTTCCGACAGATTTAATAAAATGTAATAAAAACAATTCTTTTTGTTGTTTTTTTTTTTGTCTTCAGTCATTTGACTGGTTTGATGCAGCTCTCCAAGATTCCCTATCTAGTGCTAGTCGTTTCATTTCAGTATACCATCTACATCCTACATCCCTAACAATTTGTTTTACATATTCCAAACGTGGCCTGCCTACACAATTTTTTCCTTCTACCTGTCCTTCCAATATTAAAGCGACTATTCCAGGATGGCTTAGTATGTGGCCTATAAGTCTGTCTCTTCTTTTAACTATATTTTTCCAAATGCTTCTTTCTTCATCTATTTGCCGCAATACCTCTTCATTTGTCACTTTATCCACCCATCTGATTTTTAACATTCTCCTATAGCACCACATTTCAAAAGCTTCTAATCTTTTCTTCTCAGATACTGCGATCGTCCAAGTTTCACTTCCATATAAAGCGACACTCCAAACATACACTTTCAAAAATATTTTCCTGACATTTAAATTAATTTTTGATGTAAACAAATTATATTTCTTACTGACGGCTCGTTTAGCTTGTGCTATTCGGCATTTTATATCGCTCCTGCTTCGTCCATCTTTAGTAATTCTCCTTCCCAAATAACAAACTTTTTTTTTGTACAAATGTATAAAAGTAACATCTGGATAAACTAATCAAAGAGGAATATTAAAAATATATATATACATAATACGCAAGATATTAATGCGAAATTTAATGATTTTATATGAAACGGTTCTGAGATGATACGGAAAGCCACCGAAAATATTTTACGTAGGGCAGAGTGCTGTGTACATTGTGAAGAAGGTGATTATGAACAATTACTTAACTGAGGATTGTTATTCTGTTTCCGTTTATCATTTCATGTATTTTATTTTTTTTGTTTTGCTATATTAAGAATAATGTTTATTAATTACAGAAAGAATAATACGATGTCCTGTCTACTTTTCGTCTGTTTTGCTTCATTAAAAAAACCGATTTTTGAAAGTTTTTATTTACATTTTATTGGCAGTATTTATAATAGTTTTCTCAAAATTAAATTCCCTACAAGTTTTATTTCTAAATCTTCCGTATTTATTAGTCATTTAACAAAGGTATTTTACTACAAACCAAAAAGAAGTTGTTTTGCAACACCGAATTTTTTGTTTTCCTTCGGATATCTTGATAACTGGAGTTACAATCCCATTTCCCAGCTCAAACTATATAAGAAACCACCGACTTTACTCCTTAATTTGGGTCTCAAAAATTACAGTAGAGCATATTTTTACTAGAAGAGCTGAAATGCGGCTGAAATCTTTCTCTAGCCATAACTCGAAAACAAAGCGTTTCTAAAATAATATGAACGTTTTTTCATTATTTTCACCATCCCAACCCCGTAGGGGAAGACACCCGCTTGGTGATGCTTCCGGTCGCCATACCACCCCACCCCGTTCATAGCCCCGATTGGCTTTAACGGGAGGATTATTTTGACCAGTAGAACAGGTGAAAATTTCTCCGTTTCTTCGGGGAACAGTCTGTATTTTATTACAATTTTTTTAAGAATACTGTTAGTTACGTCATGTTATTTCTGTTAGATTATTCCACGTAACTCTTTAAATTGCTTTCTATAAAACATTGATAATCGGTGATGTCACAGTTTTTCTTTTCTTAAAATAATCCATACATTTTTTGTTTTTTCTGATCATTTACTTGGTACATGATTTATTTAGGATTGAAGTTTTTTCGATTGATTTTTGTACTTAATAATATGCTTTATCTTGTAAAAGTACCCCTTTTTGTTTCATGTATCAAGTATATGCTATCGTGGTATTAAATCGAGAGAAAACTGTAAAAATCACAAATTCATAGTGAATTATCATGTTTTATGGTAGTTTTTTTAATTCATAAACAACTTAATAATTAAATAAGAAAAAAATGTATGTTTTGATAATCAACTAGCTGAACATTAAACCGTTTTTTTTAAATTCTATTTTTACTTTCCCGGGGAATTGTATTTAGCTAGAATAGCTCTCTCTCTCTCTCTCTCTCATATATATATATATATATATATATATATATATATATATATATATTTAACTAAAAGGTATAGTGAAAAATGGGGCATCAAGGTTTATACAAATTTTTACGATTTAGAGCCAACTAGTTCATTTAAATAAAAAAAATGTATGTCCACACATGTATGTGAGTGAGTCTTGTGACCTTATATCTCAGGATTTAAGAAACCAATTTTCTTCAAATTTGGCTAAAATATTTCTTTTTATGGAGTATTAATCGTAGTATTTTTTTTCAAAAAACAATGTTTTTTGTTCTTTTGTTCTACTTCCATTCGGTTTAAATATTTAAAAAAAAAAAAAAACTTTTAAGGTTTATACTTCATATAAAGTAAATAAAGAAATGTCAACATTTTTTTTTTTTTAAATTATAGATCATAAAAAAGTTTTATTGTTTTTCTTACTTGTGCTTGATTTAGATAAAACTTTACTCTTGCAAATTTGTTAAGCTTTATTTATTTATAAATATTTGTGGAAAAAAATTTCTTAAAATTTATTCCCCTATCTTAAAAAAAAAAAATATATATATATATTCTGTTCCTTTTTTTTATTCTACCTTTTTTAATTTTTATTATTAATTGTAGAAAAAGTCATGCAACAAAAGTTTTTTGCTTATTTGTAGAAATAGGCAAAAAAAAAAATTAACTAAAAACCAGTTACTTATGAAAACTATTGTCGGTTAAAATAGCTAATCCGCATTATATTTAATTTTATTTGTTTAAGTGTTAACCTTTTACTAAATTTATTTAAAAAATAAAAAAAAATTCGAAGAAAAGTTTTATTTTTCGTACAAAAGAAATTAATCCATTTTTGACTTTATAATTGGATTTTTGTTTTTTTTTTAAATAAAATAATTTTTTTGAACCAAATTGTAGTTTACATGAAAACACAAATTTTTTTTTTAATTACAGAAAGAAGAAATGATAATACATTTTTTTTTGCCAAAAGATTTTTTTATGTTTTTATATTACACATATACCCACTTTATCTTGATTTTCAATTTACATATAAATAAATATTTTCATTTTATGTTATTTGTTACATTTCGGAACACGAGATTTATTATATGAATTCCTTCTTCGTGTCATATGTGCACACATTTATATGCATCACCTTTCGTGCTTCTGTAAATTGAGTATTGCAATTTATACAAACAAAATGTTTTACTTTGAATTATCTTCTTGTGGAACGGAAACTTTACGTCAATTGCAGTTTCTAATATGTGTGTATTATAACAAATATTTTCCCTAATTCAATATCCGTTGTAACTTTGAATTAATAATTATGTTTTAGTTACAATTCAGATCATAACTGCGTACTAATTATTGTGATATTTATTTATAGATCTACCATATGTAAATTGTTTGTTGTATATTCTGCGTCATGTAGATATATGTATTTTTATTTCTTATATAATTGATACACAACATAATTTTTTAATTAATATGTCGTACTATTTAAATTTTTTTTAAATATTTTTTATCTTCTTTGAGTTATATTTTAAATCTTTTGCTTAATTTATTAAATCTTGTTAAAATTTATAAATTACAGTAATAATTTCGTGTAATTATCAACTTATTTGTTTTACCCATTTTTCACGCGAATTAAAATACACGTGAAACAAAATTCGGTAGACATTTTTATTTTCCCGTGTAGCGATTTAGCAAAGCTATAACTTCAGAAGTGAAAAAATTGTAATCGATCGAATTTGGGCATATGCGTTTTTCACCGGATCTTATCGTTTTGACAACTAACTAACTAACTCAAAAAACTGATGAAAACTTTCCGGATGTTCGTTCGTATCTACATGTGAATGTTCGGTGTCGCCCTCAAAATCACCTTATATCTCAAGAACTACTGGACCGATTTTGACCAAACTTGGTCTGATTACCTCTATATATGGGGCAGTGATGCCATTAAATTTTCAACTTATAAGGTCAGGTGAGGCTATAGAGCAAGTTCACCCTCAGTATCTCGAGATTTCGCCTAACTTAATTATTTTTCTTAGGGACATTTGTTAACAATTAGAAAATAATAATATTTACAAAAAAAAAATAATTTGCAAAATCGCATCTCTACACCAAAAAAAATGCTCTAAATTAACTAGTGGCTAATTGGGTGTACGCATCAATAGTATCCCCTCTCACCCCAAGAAGCGCTAGTGTAGCATTGACATACAGCTACTGTAGTCGTCTTCTGCTTTGTTGTGACGTCACAGGTGAGCGGTAGAATTAAATAAATGAATAGTATTTAAGGCGTAAAAGGGTATTTAAAGTGGCTTAGTACTGCCACATCCGCGTCAATGAAATACGGTATGCGCGCGCGCTTTATTTATAATCATTGAATTAAATAAACAAAAAATATTGTATTTAAATAAAATTATAAATATTTGAAATTAAGTTGTGTGTGTAAGCCGTACATCAAAAAAAGCCGCCTGACGGGAAAGTCCTACAAGTGTGTTGTCAACTTTTTTAAACTTTTCAGTTGCCGAATATAGTTCCATCAATATAAAAAATTAATAAATAAATAAATGTTCATGCCATAGAATTATTTTTCTTACACAAATTATAAGTAATACTAACTACAAATATTAGTGGACATTAAAGTCATTCCAACCAATCTAGTTTCTTTATATGATTTTATCGAATGCTTTTACAATTAATTTTCAAAGATAAAAGTTGTAAATAAGTTCGTGGTTTTTACTCACTTCCAGAATTAATATTTTCGTGCTAATTAATATTAATTATTAGACAAGCCTTGATTGAATCAAATAAAATACATGAAAATAATTTGTACGTAACGAATTAACGATTTTTCATACTAATTATTATGGAATAATTAAACTCTGTAAGTTTTATTGAATATTTTGAGAAATTCTCTCCAATGGAGAAAGACTCCAATTTTCTTGTAAACTAATTTAACTAAGATAAAAAATGTTGAATTAAATATTTGTACAAATTGGTTTATTTTCATATATAGTTTATTTTAAATTAAATATTAAATTGACCTTCAAATATAGCCCAATAATTCTACAATTTTACTTAAAAAAAAAAAAAAAATTTTTTCTTTTAATCTTTGCTATAATTAAGTTCTCTTTAAACTTATTGATATATAAGTTTGAAAATATTTGTTTTTTTTCCTAAAACATAATTTTGTTCAAAAATTTTGAAGTATTTATAAAATTGAAACCTAAATAATAAGTGAAAATTCAGAAATTCAGTGTAAAAATATAAAGTGATGTTTTATTATCCAAAAGAGTCAAAAAAAAAGAATTGTTGATAGTAAAGTACTTTCATCACAAATAGTATTGTATGGATATGGATAAGGAAATATATGCGAAAATAATATAAAAAGTACTTATAAAGATTCTTGATAGATTATAGCTGTAAGAAACAATAAAGAACATAAAAATGAATTGGATTTAATTCTATTGGAGTAGTAAATGTTTGTTGATGCTGTTCTTAACGAAATAATGTTGAGATGAAAAAGAGACATACGTAAACGAGCAGAGGTGGTTGTGTGTCAAGTGCCATGATCTAACGGTTGAAATCTGAGGCATCATTCACGAAAGTAGCTTAGCCATTTGCAGAAATAATAAGCATACGCCAAGCTTAATAAGAGCTTTAGTAGTATGGTTTCCCACTGCTTTTCTCCTGAACTTTATATACTATTGTATTTTAGCATCCCTGATCCTCAAAAGTAGAAGTAATATTTTGTCCTAAAATTAAAACCTCACTCTATTCATTACAGTTATTAGCGTTACAACTGATTGGAGAAATTATTATTACTCGAAAACAAAGTAATTCTCATTAGTACCTATTATACATCAAATGTTTTATATTATTCGTAGAAATATTTTGCTTAAAATTTGCTTTTTTCCAGTCTTCTGAAAAAATAAATTAATGCAATAGTATTATCGATGAAAAACAGTGTCTCGCCCTAGTAGAGCAAACACGAATAAAAGAGGTTATTAGACAATGAACAATATCAAAGTTAATAAAATATAGAAAGAGGAAATTAGCAATCCGAAAAATATGGAATGCTTTGAGAAAACTCCTTACTAGGAATTTTTGCTAATAACAGAACTGTCGATCAGTTGAACGTAATGATTGGTGGAGTAGATGGGAGTGGCTTAAATATTAATAACGTTGTGGATGGTTAATTAAGCTAAATCCTTCTTGCTACTGGTTAACTAAAACAGTATTTATCATCCTTATATACCGTATAAACTGTATTTGACGTATCCCCGTCAAACGTCGGCCCCGTCGTAACGTCGGGGACGTATCCCCGTATTATAAATCGTATTTATCATCGTCAGTCGTATCATCATCATAGTAGTGTAGGATCATTATTTCTAATTATATCCTTTGACAAAATAATTTTACATACATAACTTGTAAAAGATACAATTTTTTAAGAAGGTAAAAAAAAAAAATTTACATTAAGAGTTCAACCTCCTTCAAGATACACCGCTCCCTCAATATCATTAATTTAATTTCAATCAACTTAATGAATAAAAAAATCTCTTCTAATGTGCAACGTATTATACAAAATTTAACGATTGTTGGCTGAAAAATCCCCAGCAACCCGCAACTGAAAGATCCTCAACGTCTCGTAACAGTAATTCAAAACGAAAATTCTGCAATTATCTAATAGTGTGGTAGCTTACGAAATATTCATAGGGTTTTATGTTGAGTTGTTGATGTATCTTAATTATAAATAATCTATATTTTCAAACATTTGGGTCAAATAGTGATTCAACCTTATGGGAGTTAGTAAATTATGTTTAAAATGGCCTCCATTATGCGACTTACATAATTGAATACGACGTTGCATATTCTTAAACACACGTTGTGACGTTTGTTGAGAAATTACAGCGACACATCGTTCAATTTCGCTCTGCAATTTGGGAACGGTTTGAGGATGAGTTTTCTGTCTTAAGGTATCCCCATAAGAAAAAATGATGAGGGGATCAATGAGGAGGCCGAGAGGACCACAACCCCTTCGAAATAATTTGTTCGTGAAAACACTGATCCAAGAAAGTCATAATGATGTTGGCTGTATTAGCCGTAGCATTGTCCTGCCGAAACTACTTGTACTCTAGGCGGTCTGCAGGGATAATGTTTACAATTTGTTGCACCATCTGTTGTAGCGCTCACTGTTCACTGTGCCGAGAAAGTATGCCATGAAGATTCTCCTACGTAACATTACACACAAAACACCCACTTTTTGTCCGTGGAGAGGAGATTTGTGCAGGTGCAGCTGATGTGGATTTTCTGTACACCAAACGCACGATTTATATGCATTTACTATCCATCGAGGTGTAACCGTGTCTCGTCAGGCCGAAACCGGTTATCGAGTTCTTCCTCATCTGGCGTTACAGATGACATGAACCACTGACAGAAAGCTACACGTTTTCCAGTGTCTGTAGGTAACATCTTCTGAACAACACGGTTTCTGTACGGATGCATCTTTAAACATTTGAGTAATGCCGTGTGGGCACTTCCAACGAAGAGACCAGATTGGCTAGATAGATGTCACACAGATTTCTTGGGACTAACAGAATATGCAGCTTGGACGTCGATCAACTTTTCTGGTGTTAGCACTTTCAATTGACCACATTTGGCCGCACCTGCCACATTCCCTGTTTCTTGGAATTTGTCGTACATCCGCTTGATGGAGGACTTGGTGCATCCACACCACACTTTTCTGTGATGGTATTCTGGGTATGGCATAACTGGCACATTTATTGTTTTGGGAGACAATCAATATTCTCTGCTGCATTCATTCATTTGTTATACAGTTTTCTTCAAAACAATTGAAGGAAACGTTATTCCATAAAGATTCTTCACTTTTTAGCGTAATTTGAAGGCCAGGTCAAATTCTTTTGTGTGTAAATAACCTTAAACGGGTTGTGTGTAGAATTAATTGTGTTGAACGTATACCAGATAACCTTTCCTCAGATATAACGGTAAATAGAAGTTATAAATAAATTAACAATTATATCATTATGATTTCAGTATGTTTTTAAGCTTTCAACCAATTATTACGTTCTGTAAAAACAGAAAAAAAAAATAGTTATTTTAAAATCAGTTAAGTCAATTAGAAGATAAATTGATTTTCTTTACAGGAAAATATTTTTTTTTTGTCTTCACTCATTTGACTACTATGATGCAGCTCTACAAAATTCCCTATCTAGTGCTAGTCGTTTCATTTTGGTATCACCCCTTCGTCTTAATTCCCTAAAAATTTGTTTTACATATTCCAAACGTTGCCTGCCTGTACAATTTTTCCTTTCTACCTGTCCCTCCAATATCATAGCGCCTATTCAAGGATGCCTATTCAAGGAAACGTCAGGAAAAGATTTTTCCTGACGTTTAAATTAATTTTTGATATAAACAAATTATATTTCTGACTGAGGGCTTGTTTCGCCTGTGCTATTTTATATCGCTCCTGCTTCGTTCATCTTTAGTAATTCTACTTACAAAATAACAAAATTCTTCTACCTCCATAATCTTTTTTCTTCCTATTTTTTACATTCAGTGGTTGATGCTCATTATTTCTACTACATTTCATTACTTTCGTTTTGTTTTTGTTTATTTTCATGCGGTAGTCCTTGCGTAGGACTTCACCCATGCCATTCATTGTTTCTTCTAAATCCTTTTTACTCTCAGCTAGAATTACTATATCATCAGCAAATCGTAGCATCTTTATCTTTTCAGGCTGTACTGTTACTCCGGATCTAAATTGTTCTTTTACATCATTAACTACTAGTTCTATGTAAAGATTAAAAAGTAACGGGTATAGGGAACACCCTTGTCGGACTCCCTTTTTTATTACGGCTTCTTTCTTAACATTCTTCTGTAACAAATAGAAATAAAAATAATATTCAAAATAAAATTAATGTATTCCACTGTGGGCCATATTATAATACTATTCGGTTAATAGGTTGGTATATTTAAAATGTTTTAACTAAATATTGGCATTTTGTATAAATTGAAATAAAAATTAAGCTTTTTCTTTTGTATCACAATATATTTTAGGAAATAAAGTACCGTATTATTTTTCTTATTCAAACAGCTTGCTGAACAAGCAATATACTGTTTTATGATAATTTAGCTTTTTTTTTTATCTCGGTGTTCTTTTATTCAACGATAACTTAAGACTACATAAATATATTTCAAAGAAATCTTTGAGGTTTTTTCCTTGAACCGTAGTAGGAAGAAATCCTATAGAGGAAAACTTTTTTTTTAAGTAATTGAATCATTCAAATCTACAAAAAGTTTCATTGATCTTGATTCTTTATTTCTTTATCAACATCATTTTTATTTCATATTTTGCTGTAAAATAATTTAATATTATAAAGGATTAAAGTGTATTATTACTTTTTTAAAAATAATTTCACTTTGTCATCATAGAATTTAAAAAAAAGTAGATTTACTGTTAAAAAATCCAACTTATACAAATTCAAGATTTCTATCATTAAATCTTACTGTTAAAAAATTTCATTCATTTTTTCATCAAGAAATATATACACAAAGAAAAATATCTTACTTAACTAAGTTATTTATTTAAAAAGATTTTCTTAATCTTTGTCGTCAAGGAATAAAGGAGTAGAGTATTAAAAGGATTATGACATTTAAATAAAACTTTTTGTAAGCGTAAACTGAAATAAAAACTAAGGAAGTAGAAAGAATTTTTATTTTTTATAATTCATCCTTTTAATTAGTAAAAATTAAAAGTATAACAAAGTGATAAAGAGAGGTAAAGAAACAATAATAAAACAAAAGATTAATTAGGAATAGATAAAAGATAAGATGGACTGATAAAGATGCTCCACTTATTTCATCTTTAATTTTAACAGTTCACATGTAGTAAGAAAAGAAATTCTTCTGTTGTTTTTTTTTTGGCTTCAGTCATTTGACTGGTTTGATGCAGCTCTCCAAGATTCCCTATATAGTGCTAGTCGTTTCATTTCGGTATACCTCCTGCATCCTACATCTCTAACGATTTGTTTTACATATTCCAAACGTTGCCTTCATAATATTCTTCATAATCTTTTCTCTTCCTATTTTTACATTCAGTGGTCCACCTTCATTATTTCTATTACATTTCATTACTTTCGGTTTGTTCTTGTTTATTTTCATGCGGTAGTTCTTGCGTAGGACTTCATCCATGTCGTTCATTGTTCCTTCTAAATATTTTTACTCTCAGCTAGAATTACTATATCATTAGCAAATCGTAGCATCTTTATTTTTTCACCTTGTACTGTTACTCCGGATCTAAATTGTTCTTTAACATCATTAACTGCTAGTTTTATGTAAAGATTAAAAAGTAACGGAGATAGGGAACATCCTTGTCGGACTCCCTTTCTTATTACGGCTACTTTCTTATGTTCTTCAATTATCACTGTTGCTGTTTGGTTCCAGTATGTGTTAGCAATCGTTCTTCTATCTGTGTATTTGAACCATAACTTTTTTAAAATGCTGAACATTTTATTCCAGTCTATGTTATCGAATGCCTTTTCTAGGTCTATAAATGCCAAGTATGTTGGTTTGTTTTTTTTTAATCATCCTTGTACTATTAATCTGAGCCCTAAAATTACTTCCCTTATCCCTAAACTTTTCCTGAAACCAAATTGGTGTTCTCCTAACCCTTGTTGCACTCTCCTGTCTATTCTTCTGTACAGAATTCTGGTTAAGATTTTTGATGCATGGCTAGTTAAGCTACTTGTTCTGTATTCTTCACATTTATCTGCCCCTGCTTTCTGTTGTTACCTATATTGGGAAATTATTTTCACTCGTTTTTATAGGAATATGTTGTGTATCATAATTTTTAAACTTATAAGAAAATATAATATTGATTCTAATCCGAACGTTAAACATTACTATACGAGATGATATTAGATTATTGCAGTAATTCTGATTTTGGGTATTACATAAATAACCAAACTTTTTGTTCTATGATCAGGAACATAAATAAAAAAAACCACAATATCCTTCCGGATTTTTACAACTGAAAATTACAAGAATTAAAGAATTATGTAATAATTAGAACCCACACACATAATAATTAACCTATAAATAATTACACACACAGTAATTATTTTATATATATAAAATACCCACACTATCACAAAAAGAGAAAAATATTAAAAATTTAAAAAAAACACGACTGCCGTAAAAAATATTGATATTTTTGTTCTGGTTTGGTTCCATTATGATTTTGTATTGTACTAGAATATAGCCCGTTTGAAAATTAGAAGATTCGTTGCAAAGATATAACAACATTTTCGAATAACCGTCATCTGTTAGGTCGAAAATCAGACGATTGTTCGAGAGATATTATAAGGAATCCCAGTACATCTCCTAAAACAGCGTTACAGGGGCACCTCGTTTTAGTTGATGGTGTTGATTGATCTAGCCTCAGATGAGGTGCTCCATCATCTCACCACGGGAAGCCCATTATTAATAAACAAAAATCTTTTAATTTATTTAATATTATCTTCTTTTATTTAACGTAAATTTAATTGTATTTTTTTATTTATTTTTATTTTTTGTTATATTATTCATTCGTTTGATTAGAATCGTTCAGCTCAAATCCAGCTCACACAGTGATAGAGGCTCACAGTTCACAGTTCATTATACATTTCATTAAAGTTTGTTGTTCTTCAACCGGCATATCCCTAATACTGTTATTTATATATGTATATACATATTTATTTAGCGTATAACAATGTGGTAACGTAAAGATTCTAACACGGGGTCATACATCTAAATCGTTTCAGCCGTTGAGCTGACATCATGGAACAAACATACACTCTAAATACATTACACTACTTTTTGGGCAGTCGTGTAAAAATTAGAAATTTTGTAACCTATTTAATAAATGTTGGTTTAATCTTTATGGTTTTTATCTCGCTAGGTAATAAAATTGAAGAATTTTGATTATGGATATGTTTAAAAATGATGAAAAGCAGTATTTTTACGGCCTTGGAGCAAATTTATTATTATTTTTCCCTCTTTATGCTTTTCTATTCTCAACTATTTTATTTTCGTTTATTTCTTTTGTGTTTGCTACTTATGTAGTTTACATACTCTATTAGCGTCTATTCTTTATTTTACTAAGAATTAATAGGTATGGAATTACTAAAAAAAAAAAAAAAAATAGTTTATTTTTGGTGTTAAACATATTTTAGAATCGATCTACTAATGAGTTAAACTACTATTCACAATATATTTCTGCTCATATTAAGTAAAATTGTGTAATCTTGGGAAATCACCCCAGACTTCTCAAAAACTACTGGAGATACGTTTCTGGGACTTATTTTATTCGATTTTTTAAAGTAAAAAACAATAAGAAATTACTAATTCTTCCTATTAATTAACGTGCTAAAAATTTCAGTACAACCTCATTTCAACGGTGTAGGTGAAATACGAGCGAAATCTTTCACTAGCCGTAACTCGCAAATGGAGCACGTATGCTTATAAGAACTTTTTCCATTATTTTCACTAGTAGAATAGGTTATGACAGTCCCAGGAAAACTTCGTGATGCAGTTCTTTATACATTTTATCAAATATTATATTTACCACTGTAGCAAGTAAAATAATTGATACCACCAGATAGAGTAAGAATAAAAAGGTAAGAACAATTACCTAACTGTAGCGCTTTTGGAGTGTTACTCCATCCTTAGCAGTCAAATATACAAATTAAACATAATTAAAATAAAACTAAACTATTTAACATAACTAAAATAAAAATAATAATTACTATAAAACTTTTAAATAAATATGATTAATATGTATATACTTGTGTCAACAAATTAAACTACTTATATCTATTGTGATAAGATAATAAGCCACTATTTTGCCGTGTTAAGATATAGACTCATTATCTTATCTTACGATCTAAGAGGTAATTAACACTTGCCTAAAAGTTTTTACCTTTCTATTCTGACTGTATGTGGTGGATAAAGAATATAATCACGGAGTTCTTTAGAACTTCGTTGGTAAGAGGCGAAGTTGGTTAGGTCATGTTTAGAACTGTAAACGTAGTTTACAATTCTAAACATGACCTGAACTAACAGTGAAATGAAAATGGGGGAAAAAAATAAGCGTGAAAATATTTTATTTCAGTTCAGTTAGATCAGTAATGAAGAATACTTTCAAAAAATACCTCGAATTTTGTTAGACAACGTTCTTTTCCATTTGGTAAACCGCGGGACTCAATTATGTCATTTATTCATTTTTTTAAGGGTGACTACGAATCGCGCCGCTAAATAGCAATACTTGATAGTACTAGGTAGCATACAAAAACTTGTTAATATACTTGAAATAATACAATTTGAAAGAAAATAATACCACAGCTTGTTTTAATAGTAAATGATCTCATGTGAATGAAAGTATTGAAGATGAAACAATTTTTTTAATTCCCATCACTTTAAAAAAAAAAATAAATAATAAAAGTGTTAGTTTACAAAAGATTATACTAGGTTTATTAAAAATGCAATAAATAAAACCGAAATAGATTCCATTGGTAAAATCGAATTTAACGATATAAATCGAGGGTTACCCTTACAAAGTAATAAGTCCAATCTTACACCACGGATTTTCGATTCGTAAAGGTCATTATACTAGTTTTATTTAAAAAGGAAAAATATGATATGAAGTGAATGAATGATATGACTATCAACAAAAAAAAAAAATTGGCAGTGAAATTCAATTTGTTTGTTCTAAGGCAATAAATTTGAATAATAACTCCATAAGATAACAATCAGTAATTCATAAAAAAAAATAAAAGAATAATCTAACAAAGTGATATCCGTAAAAAATTTTAATGGAATTGTAAACCGTACGGTAAGTCTCGCAGGTATTATTTATTCCGCTCAAAAAAACAAAAATTTCTGTAATATAAATAAAACTGCTTTTAACAATACTATACTCATATCAAAAAAGGTAAGACAATACATTTCTATTATCAAAATCTGTTATTAATTTAGAATTATGTTTAAAAAAAATACACGTTAAATGTATGTAATAGACAATAGATACCAATAGATATAGACAATAGATAATAGATAATAAACAATGATTAAGTGTTCTATATAATAAGCAAAAAAATAAATAAAAATTTGTTACAAAACTCTTTCTGGCCCGATTTCATTTATACAGGGTCCGGCATATAAATCTGACGATTTTGTAGTAATTGTTATGTTGGCACCACTGTCAATGAGAAGGCGGGAGTGTTGTTCATCGACAGGTCTATTCATGCTATTTCAGTAGCCAGTATGTCGTGGTCGATTGAACAACGAGCGTTTGTGATTGAAGCCTATTTTAAAAATAATGACTCGGTTATTGTAACACAGCGTTTATTTCGCAGACATTTCAATTTAAATCGACACGCGTCTGTTCCTAGTAGGAATACGATATTGTGTGGGTGAAGAATTTTAGGAACACATCGTCTGCTTTAAAAATGAAACCGACAGGACGAAAACGGACTGTGAGAATACCTGAAAACATTAACGTTGTAAGGTTAGCTGTTACGCGGTCTCCACGACGTTCAGCAGCGACAAATGCTGCTGCGCTAGCCATTTCTGATCGAAGTGTACGACGTAATGTTCATGCCGACCTGAAATTCCATCCGTATAAGATGATGTTAGTGCAGCAACTTAATGAAAATGATTGGGCTGCTTGCAAGGTCATCTTCGAAAATGTCCACCAGGATGCCATTATTCTTTTAAGTGACGAGGCGAATTTCATCTGTCAGGATTTGTGAATAAACAAAATTACCATTATTGGGCTTCGCATAATCCACGGCAAATTCTTGTAAAGCCACTTCATAGACAATATGTTAGAGTGTGGTGTGCGGTTTCAAAGTTCGTCACAATGGGGCTATATTTTTTTGAGAAGTTAAATCGCAGATTAACAGTAACATCTCATCGATACGTGAACATGTTGAATGAATTTCTGCGACCGAAATTGAATGACTTTCAAAGACATGAAATTTGGTTTCAACAGGATGGTGCCACCACCTGTACGACGAGAATCGCAATGGATGTTCTGCGAGAAACCTTTCCTGGAAGTTTGATTTCCCGATTTGACGACATTCCTTGGCCAGCGCGTAAACCTGATCTGGTTGTTTGTGATTTTTTTTCTGTGGGGGTATCTCAAACATAAAGTCTTCAGTAGTCGACCACAGTCAATTGCAGAACTCAAGGAGGCCATTCAACGAGAAATTGAAGCGGTTCCACAAGTGATGATTGAGCGAGCAATGTCAAATTTTAGAATGAGGTTAAGTGAGTGTGTGAGGAGTAGTGGAATACATTTGGACGACATATATTCAAATAAAAAAAAAATTATGTAAGTAATTCACTATATATAATTGAAAAAATGGATCTTTAATTTGGTATATTAAATGTTTTAATAGTACGAAACACAGTTTTATTATTATCCCTAAAAAATCGTCAGGTTTATATGCCGGACCCTAATACTTATCACAATTGCAGAAATAATACAATTCTTATGCTTATTCGTTGTTTAATAAATTAAATCGGGCCGGTAATAGGTTTTTAACAAATTTTTTTTTGCTTATTATATGGAACGCTTAAACATTGTTTATTATCTATTGTCTGTTACATATATTTAACGTGTATTTTTTAAAAAGAAAATTGTGAATTAATTACAGATTTTGATAGTAGAAATGTAGTGTGTCTTACCTTTTTTGATGTCAGTATCGTTTTGTTAACAGTTGTATTTATATTACAGAAAGTTTTTTTTTTTTTAGTGAAAGTAAGGATATCTTCGAGAGACTTACCGTACGGCTTACGATTTGATTTTAATTTTTTTGGATTATACGTTACAATATATATATATTTTTATTTTATTTATTTATTTTTTTTTGGAAGGCTAAAACGCTTAGCGTTGTCATCGCCCAGATTAAAATAAAACTAGATTAAAATTAATCTATAGAAGAAAAACAACTAAAATGAATGTAAATTACATAAAATATGACTAAAAAACTAATATCATTAAAAACTTACAACTAATAATAAAAAACTAAAACTAGATTAAAATATTAAAAGAGATAAAAAACAATTAAAACTTAAAGCTAATATTACAGATATTACTAAAATCTTAAAATCAAAATCACAAAAATCTTCTTACAACTAATATCACAGTTAAAATTTTAACTGTAAAATAAATTTGTAAGTACATAAATAAGAAAATAAAAATTTAACAAAATCCGTAAGGGATATAAAGGGCCCCTTCAAGGATAAAGTACATACTTACAAAGGATACTTACATACTTACAAAGTATGTAAGTTTATAATTAAAATAAAATAATAATAATAAAAAACATTCGCTCATGAATAAAGATAACAAGTACTAGAACTAGGCAGATATTATATTGCTGGATTATATTTATACTTCGTAGGAATAACAGTACTTGATCCAACACTTTGTTGTCACTGCCCAGGATACTGGGAATGTTATTGGGTAGCTTAAATTTGTGACGTAAGGCCGCATAACGTACGCGTTACAATATATTGTAAAGGATTACTATATATATATATATATATATATATATATATATATATATATATATACACACATGTACTCGGAAATCTAAAATATAATATATTTGTTCTTTATATTACGAATATATATTATTTTTCCCATATAACAGTATACAGATTTGTTATTAAAATTGATGCATATTGTGTTGCATTTAAAAAAAAAAAAAAGTAATTAACGTCTTTTTATTTTTCAGCCAAAATAAATGAAAAGTTAGTGGTGACCACTGTTAAGTTCTAAAATTATATGACCAACAGGTTATTTAGATTTATATGTATTATATTTGATAAGTTACTATAAACGATAATTGGTTACGTATCGACTCGATACGTCACCTGTATTTTATTTATGAATAAAATGTATTTATTAATTTGTATTTTATTTTGTATTTGTGTTTTATTAATGTAATGTATTTATTAACCTGTATTTTATTTATTATTTTTTTAAAATATATATAACAATATATATTTTAAAAAAGTAACTTAAAATTTTTGTTTTATTCTGTTGTGTTTACCATCTAATATTTTCGCTATACTGTTTGTTAAATAAACAGTATGATTTATCCATTATTTAACCTATTTTTTTTTCTTTTAATATTATTTCTAATGAACTAAAGAAAAGGTATTAATATTGATTTATTTATAATGCATCAACCATATGTTCGGACTTTCTTCACCAGGGAATGTATGTTCATAAAATTCTTGGGGTGAAAATTGGTGAAGGGTGAACCGATGTAAGAGAAATCTTTTTCATTACTTATATTACAAAAAATATTCATTATTACATTGTGTGTTTATATATATATATATATATATATATATATATATATATATATGTGTGTCGTACCAAAAGATTTTAATAGCTGCGTTCAGAAAGGGTAATAAAAAGTTATTACCCATTTCCTCTACTTTACAGTCGGTTTTTAAACAATTGCAAAATAATGTGTTCTAGAATCTGATGTGTAAAATTTATAATCTACTAGTATGTTTGTGACAATGTAATTCCTGAATAGCGATTTTCATGAAATATGTAACATACAAACCATCGATTGACATTAGGGGTATTAAAATTGTATAATGCAGTATACAGGTATAGCAAAAACTGGACGGCAAATGGAAATTTGAAGGTCGTATTTTAAAGTTAATTACAATAACTAAATTTAAATTGAATGATGAAGAATAATTTTTAAAAAATTATTTAAAATGACTACTAAAGAAAGTAGTTAAGGGAAAATTTTAATAAAAAAAAAAAAAAAAAAAAAAAAAAAAATTTCTACAGTTGTATTATAACGTTTGAATTACGCGGCTGGAACCTGTGTCATAATTACAGTCATTATGAAACAGATTTTTATTATGAAACGAGTGTTCTACCGATCAAAAGCATACTCTTTTCAACCACTGACTAATCAAAACAGAGTATCGTTTAATGTATAAACTGTTTTTTTTACTTTGATTTTAATCCAATTTATTAGTTAGCAAGTAGAGGTTTAATTTGAAAGTATATCAATGTGTAACTAAGTTTCTATATTGTACTGTTTTTCTTTCGTTCGATATTAAAGAAAAGGCTATTAAAGAACTTGTGATTAATAATTGTCTCAAAAATATATTGTTTAATTTACCGGATGATTCAAAAATGAATACACAATTTTAAAAGCATATAAACATTTTTTTAGATAAGTTACAGATTCGGTTGAGGTCTCATTTCACAGCAAAACAACAAGCTTTGACCCGCGTAATCTATTAGTACCAAATACGGCCACCAGCTTTGTCACCAGTATTGTTAAAAATGGATACATTTACTTGTATGGAACGTGCTCGCTGCGTGTTTTGATTTCACGATTTGCAATCGGCAACTGCAGTTCAACTTAATTTTCGTGCAGTACGGTAGGAAGTCTTCTAGTAGGCGCATAATTTACTCTTGGCGCCAAACCTTCGTTGAGGCAGGTTATTCTGATAAAATACACAATCACCAGGACGTCCACCCGTCCCTGAAGCTGCTGTGGAACTACTCAGCGAAATTTTTGCAGTAGCCCGAAGAAATCGGGCTACTGACATTGCACAGACGACATGTTTGATTCTTATTAGGTAAACGATTGCATTGGAAGCCGTAAAAATTAACCGTAGTTCCAAATATTACAGATTATGAAAAAGTTGCTCGGCTGGAGTTCTGTGTAGAATTGCAGATGATACATTTTCAGACGATGTAATATTTAGCGGTGAATCAACGTTTCACATCAGCGGCAAGGTGAACACCCATAACAGCCGAATATGGAATAGCGAAGACCCTGATAAAACATTGAAGCACATATATTATAGCCCTAAGGTCAATTTTTTTTGTGCACTAAGCAAACAAAGACTGTACGAACCGTTATTCTTCCAGGAGTCAACCGTAAATGGTATCTTTTTATCTGGACGTGCTTTAAAATTTTCTAATTTTTTAATCCCCGAGTTAGATGATAATGATCAAGATGAACGGCATTACTATCAGAAAGACGGGGCACTAGCTCAATACCGCCTAGGAGTTTGAAATTTGCTTAATACTTGATTTCCAGGTCGATGGATCGGTCGTGAATGTCCAACCGCATGGCCATCTCGCTCCTCAGATTTAATCCCGCTAGATTTTTTCTTAGGAGTTTCATTAACGATCACGTTTATGTACCACCTTTGCCTGCTTGTTCTAGTTGAGCTAAGACTTTCAGTTAACGCCGCAGCTGCAGAGGTAACGCCCTACTTGCTGGCTACAGACTGGAATAAAATCGACTTCAGGAAGGATTTATGTCGCATTACAAATGAAAGTCATATCGAACCAAAGTCGGGTGAAAAACTTGATGTGTTTTTATATTAAATTAGACTTCAACCAAATCTGTTATCTCAATAAATTTTTATATGCTTTTAATGTTGTGAAGTCCTTTTTGAATCACCCGTTATTGTTTTTGAAAAATTAACAAAACTCTCTTGTGAACGACACTCGCGAAGGCTCATGTAGTAAGGCTTACTTCGTACTCGTGCAGTGGCTGTCATTACAGGCTTGTTGCATAATGTGCTATTACTTGATTGAAATATACTTGACTTAATAAATTTTTCTTTTTGGTCTTCAGCTGTATGACTAGTTTGATTTTTCCACTCTTCATTCCCTTCCTAACCTATGCCAGTCTATTGGCACAGAATATCTGTGTCTTCATTTTACGGTTTTTACTCTTTACAATTCCTTCTAAAAGCAGATTCACTAACCATGGATGTCTTAATATAATGACTTGTCAATATTGTATTTTTTTAACAAGATTTTTAAATCAATGTCTCTTATTTTAAGTTCATCTATAAGTTCTTAATTTCGTAATCCATCAAGTTTCCTAATTTTAAAAATTTTAATGTATCATTGAATTCAAAGTGATTTAAAATTTTAAAACGATCTCAATTCATTGTTTTATTGGCTTCATATCATATTACACTGATACAAAGAGCTGCAATTCACAGCGAGTAAAAATAAACTTTAATCATTTTTAAATTTATTTTTGATACCTCCAGAATTATTTTCAATTTTACAAAGCTTTCATAAATTCTTCTGATAAATTCTGTACATCTTCCATCCTTTGTAATTCAGCTGCATACGATTTTTGATGATCTTCAATTTCATTAATTCGTCATTACTCTGCTTTTTAGCTATGAATCGATATTGTTTATTACTCCTTTCAGTTCATTACAGTACGTCTGTCATCTCTGAAATCACTCGACATAATAGAAGTGTGAGATTCTGCTGGAAACTTCAGCCGTATTGGAATTTCGGGCAATGAGCGCGGTGATTTTGCGGAAAAAGCGAGTTGTTTGCTGTCTCGGTTCACTAATCGCGTTGTTTCGAGTGAGTTGTTTGTTTTCTAAAGAGTGCAGTTCGTCATGAGTAGCAGAATGAATGGAATGCTACCATCAATAATAAATTTCGTCTAGTTAAAGACATTGGAGCTCTTCATGTCTCTCTTGAGCTGGTCATGTAGGAATAACTTGCGTGAGGAGGTTATTATTTGCCGTTGGCGAATAGGGCACGCTAGGCTCACTCATGGATATCTGACGACTCAGATTGATGCACCCGTTTGTGCTCGCTGCGACTGCTAACTGAATGTGCACCACAAACTACTAGTGGACTGTGTCTATTATGGAGCACTGCATCGGAAATTTAAATTTGGAACTATCATCAAAACTATTTTAGGTGACGGTATGATTATGTTGTCGAATATCATGCGTTTTCTTAAGGCTGTAATCTGGATTCAAGGATTTGATTATTCATTCGATCTTTGTCGTTTGTTTATGTCATTTGTCGTATGTCGAATGAGTTTATATATTATTTTAGTATAATTTTTAGGTTAATCTTTAAATTAATTTTTTTATCATACAAATATCGTGTTCGGTAGCTTATGACAACACCCAGGAAAAAAATATAATTCCAGTAATTCCTTTTTTTCTGAGGATGTCTGGATTGTTTAAACAAATTAAAAAAATTTACATAAATTAAAATAGTTATAATTTGTTAAAAAGAAAAATTATGTAGTTTTATTTTTTTTATAATGGGTGTCTCATTAATTGCCATACATAGGAAAAATAAAAATTTCTTTATGAAGGACATAATATTTCAGGAAAACATACAAAGCATAAATCATCTGAAGGAATGTATCACCAATGCTTACAAGCTTAACTCCAGCTGTGCTTAACAAACATGGAATTATGTTTATAATACTTGGTACAAATTTATGTTTTATATCTATTCCTGATACACCACGAACTTCAAAAAAAGATGTATTTTTGCTATGCATGGGAACTTATGGGGTGTTCTTCAGCAGAGGACAACATGATCGAAATGTGTTTTGAAAACAATGGTAGTTATGTATAACGTATTTTATAAATATAAATGGTTTTCATAAAAAAAGGTTTTATTTTTATATCTATGGAAACTTATGGGACACTCTGTATAATAATACGGGATTATAAATAAAGTAATGAGGCCATTTTTTTTTTTTTTTTGGCAGCCAAAGAGGCAACACTTTAAAGTTACTAGTAAACATATGGTTATATAAACAGCTGATTTATATTAGATATTAATATTTTTAGTCTATTGCTGCTACGTGAGACGTAAACTTTTCGTGAAACGAGTTTTTGTTGTGCGTTACAAAAATGAGTGATATTA